>NC_083571.1:78568887-78766387 GCF_027579695.1 Neoarius graeffei
ATTGGCATCAATACTCCAGTAGTATAAGTAAAGTGGCTAGTGATAGCAGCATTCAGTTCATGTGAATTTCCAGCTATCGGTTCGAATTGATAGGGTCTAACTTCACATCTCTGTGAAACATCGGGAATATCACTGTCGATGGTGTCCATTTCGGTAACCTGTTTACATTAGATTCCCAAGCGCTGGCTCCTTGGAAAGTTTTTGTTGCGTCACGGGTCACGTGACCACCTAGCTCATTAACGAATCCTTGTTTTACGCTGATGTATAGAAAAACTTGAATAATGTGATGATTTTCACATTTTTGACGCCCTGCAGTGATTTAGATGGCATTTCTTATGTCCTTTATACATAATTATGCCCGGGTAAAAATCCATGTCCCATATCCTTTAAAGCTCAGGATCTGGCATAAGGTTAGTGGTATTAGAGAATCTACTCTTGGATTAGGTTCTTGCCCATTAAAGTGAATGCTGACACCTTTCTGTTTTAGCCAGCATGAACTTTCTCAGCAGTTTGTGCTACAGTAGCTCTTCTGTGGGATTGGACCATATGGGCAAGCCTTCGTGCCCCATGCGAATCAGTGAGCCTTGGCCACCCATGATCCTGTCACCGCTTCACCGATTGTCCTTCCTTGGACCACTTTTGTTCGGTACTAACCACTGCATACCGGGAACACCCCACAAGATGTGCCATTTTGGAGATGCTCAGTCAGACCCAGTCATCTAGCAAATCACAGTTTGGCCCTCGTCAAAATCACTCAGATCCTTACGCTTGCCCATTTTACCTGCTTTCAACACATCAACTTCAAGAACTGACTGTTCTCTTGCTGCCTAATATATCCCGCCACTGTAATGAGATGATCAATGTTCTTCACTTCACCTCTCATAATGTTATGGCTGATTGGGGTGGGTGGGTGAAATAAATAAATATAAAATATACACACACATGCATACATATTCACAGATCTGGAGGAAAATGATTAAGAGACTTTTGGAAAATAATCAGTTTCTCTGGTTTTACTGTTTATATGTATGTGTTTGAGGAACAGGGTGGTGTAGTGGTTAGCACTGTCCCCTCACAGCAAGAAGGCTCTGGGTTCAAGCCCAGTGGCTGACGAGGGTCTTTCTGTGTGGAGTTTGCATGTTCTCCCCGTGTCCGCGTGGGTTTCCTCCGGGTGCTCCGGTTTCCCCCACAGTCCAAAGACATGCAGGTTAGGTTAACTGGTGACTCTAAATTGAGCGTAGGTGTGAATGTGAGTGTGAATGGTTGTCTGTGTCTATGTGTCAGCCCTGTGATGACCTGGCGACTTGTCCAGGGTGTACCCCGCCTCTCACCCATAGTCAGCTGGGATAGGCTCCAGCTCGCCTGCGACCCTGCACAGGATAAGTGGTTACAGATAATGGATGGATGTTTGAGGAACATAAACGTTTTTTGTTTTATTCCATGAACTACTGACCACCTTTCCCCAAATTCCAAAAATATTGTCACTTTGAGCATTTTCATCTCATTATCTGTAGCCACTTTATCCTGTTCTACAGGGTCGCAGACAAGCTGGAGCTTATCGCAGCTGACTACGGGCGAAAGGCGGGGTACACCCTGGACAAGTCGCCAGGTCATCACAGGGCTGACACATAGACACAGACAACCATTCACACTCACATTCACACCTACGCTCAATTTAGAGTCACCAGTTAACCTAACCTGCATGTCTTTGGACTGTGGGGGAAACCGGAGCACCCGGAGGAAACCCACGCGGACACGGGGAGAACATGCAAACTCCGCACAGAAAGGCCCTCGCCGGCCATGGGGCTCGAACCCAGGACCTTCTTGCTGTGAGGCGACAGCGCTAACCACTACACCACCGTGCCGCCACCTTGAGCATTTTATTGCAGAAAATGTTAACTGGTCAAAATAACAAAAAAGATGGTGTTTTTAGATCATATTCAGTTTTAAACACCACAATACTAATGTTTGAACTTTGGATGAGTTCAGAAATCAATATTTGGTGGAATAACTCCGACATTTAATCACAGCTTTCATGCATCTTGGCGTGCTCTCTACCAGTCTTTCACCTTGCTCTTTGGTGTCTTTGTCACTCCTGGCACAAAAATTAAATCAGCTTAGCTTTGTTTGATGGTATGTGGCCATCCATGTTCTTCTTGGTCACATTCCAGAAGCTTTCACTGGGGTTCAGGGCTGGAGAATGGGCTGGCCATGGCAGGGTCTTGATCTTGTGATCCTCCGTCCACACCTTGATTGACCTGACTGCATGGCATGGAGTACTGTCCTGCTGGAAAACCCAATCCTTAGAGTTCGGGAACATTGTCAGAGCAGAAGGAAGCACGTTTTCTTCCAGGATAACCTTGTACATGGCTTGATTCATACGTCCTTCAAACAAAAATCTGCCCCGTTCCAGCCTTGCTGAAGCACCACCAGGTCATCACTGATCCTCCACCAAATTTCATAGGTGCAGGACACTGTGGCTTGTAGGACTTTCCAGGTCTCTGTCTAACCGTTAGACAACCAGTTAATGGGAAAAGCTTAAAATTGGACTCCTCTCAGAAGATGACTTTTACGTCACTTGTCTACAGTCCAATCCTTATGGTCTTTAGCAAACCTCAGCCTGGCTCTTCTTTGCTTCTCATTGATGAAGGGCTTTTTTCTAACTTTGCATGACTTCAACCCTGCCGGGAGGAGCTTGTTTTGAACCATTCTGGTTGTGCGCTTAACCCCAGCTGCCATTTGCCACTTTTTTTTGTAGGTCACTTGATGTCATCCTCCGGTTGTTGAGTGACATTTGAAGGAGTTGTCGATCATCTCAGTCAGTGGAGAGTCGTTTTCGCCCTCTGCCAGTCTGTAACTTTGTTGTCCCCAATGTCTGCTGCTTGACCTTGCTCTTATGAACTGCTGTCTTCGAAATTTTGAGGATGGAAGCATCTCAACCCTCACCATGTCCCTCTGCTGGTAAAGCCAGAGTTGAACCCTTCTTTTTCTCCTTTTTTTTTTAAACTCTTTTGGGATGATGAATAGGTATTTTTGTATTCCAGTTCAATTTAAGGTACTGCAAGCACCATTTTTGCCATCCAAACTGGTCCTATTGCAAAAGGATTGTGATGACCACAGCAGTGGTTTTTTATACTTGTTAAATAATATTTGGTTCAAGTGATCACCTAATCAGTACCTTAAGATTATGTCGCACTGTCTCGTATCTTGCCACGTAAGCGGCGTGCAGGTCAAACGCCAAGAAATGAGGCGTATTTTGTCCAAAATTAAAGTCCTGTGACATACACGGTGTATGTGTGGCATTACTCTGGCCTATCTGGGGTTTGTATGGGGTTCAAGGGACGTAAAGTTATGGCATACTGAGGCATATGCGTGGTATATGATGCGTTGCAGTGGCGTAACCGTTTTGTTGGCGTGCCGTTTCGTTCTTACGTGTGACGTTGCTGCAGCATATCTGCGGCGTTCACAGGTAGGTATAAAAGGGGGCCGCACGCTGCGTTCGTTGTCATTTGTTACAGTCAAGAAAGCATCATGCCAGCAAAGATGTCAGGACCCAAGAAGGGCAAGGAAATACTTGTATTTTTCATCCGAAATTCATCCCGAACTTGAGTGGCATTTTCCAGTGTTTCACTCCCAGTGTTTTCCTGCTGACTAGACCCGCGTTGTCAAAATGGCGAATCGGTTCAAAATTAAAATTCTTTTGATTAACTTTTATTTTTGTGGATGTGTCTATATACAACCCCGATTCCAAAAAAGTTGGGACAAAGTACAAATTGTAAATAAAAACGAAATGCAATAATTTACAAATCTCAAAAACTGATATTGTATTCACAATAGAACATAGACAACATATCAAATGTCGAAAGTGAGACATTTTGAAATTTCATGCCAAATATTGGCTCATTTGAAATTTCATGACAGCAACACATCTCAAAAAAGTTGGGACAGGGGCAATAAGAGGCTGGAAAAGTTAAAGGTACAAAAAAGGAACAGCTGGAGGACCAAATTGCAACTCATTAGGTCAATTGGCAATAGGTCATTAACATGACTGGGTATAAAAAGAGCATCTTGGAGTGGCAGCGGCTCTCAGAAGTAAAGATGGGAAGAGGATCACCAATCCCCCTAATTCTGCGCCGACAAATAGTGGAGCAATATCAGAAAGGAGTTCGACAGTGTAAAATTGCAAAGAGTTTGAACATATCATCATCTACAGTGCATAATATCATCAAAAGATTCAGAGAATCTGGAAGAAGCTCTGTGCCTAAGGGTCAAGGCCGGAAAACCATACTGGGTGCCCGTGATCTTCGGGCCCTTAGACGGCATTGCATCACATACAGGCATGCTTCTATATTGGAAATCACAAAATGGGCTCAGGAATATTTCCAGAGAACATTATCTGTGAACACAATTCACCGTGCCATCCGCCGCTGCCAGCTAAAACTCTATAGTTCAAAGAAGAAGCCGTATCTAAACATGATCCAGAAGCGCAGACGTCTTCTCTGGGCCAAGGCTCATTTAAAATGGACTGTGGCAAAGTGGAAAACTGTTCTGTGGTCAGACAAATCAAAATTAGAAGTTCTTTATGGAAATCAGGGACGCCGTGTCATTCGGACTAAAGAGGAGAAGGACGACCCAAGTTGTTATCAGCGCTCAGTTCAGAAGCCTGCATCTCTGATGGTATGGGGTTGCATTAGTGCGTGTGGCATGGGCAGCTTGCACATCTGGAAAGACACCATCAATGCTGAAAGGTATATCCAGGTTCTAGAGCAACATATGCTCCCATCCAGACGACGTCTCTTTCAGGGAAGACCTTGCATTTTCCAACATGACAATGCCAAACCACATACTGCATCAATTACAGCATCATGGCTGCGTAGAAGAAGGGTCCGGGTACTGAACTGGCCAGCCTGCAGTCCAGATCTTTCACCCATAGAAAACATTTGGCGCATCATAAAACGGAAGATACGACAAAAAAGACCTAAGACAGTTGAGCAACTAGAATCCTACATTAGACAAGAATGGGTTAACATTCCTATCCCTAAACTTGAGCAACTTGTCTCCTCAGTCGCCAGACGTTTACAGACTGTTGTAAAGAGAAAAGGGGATGTCTCACAGTGGTAAACATGGCCTTGTCCCAACTTTTTTGAGATGTGGTGTTGTCATGAAATTTAAAATCACCTAATTTTTCTCTTTAAATGATACATTTTCTCAGTTTAAACATCTGATATGTCATCTATGTTCTATTCTGAATAAAATATGGAATTTTGAAACTTCCACATCATTGCATTACGTTTTTATTTACAATTTGTACTTTGTCCCAACTTTTTTTGGAATCGGGGTTGTAATAATAAAGACTGTTATACGGTGGCGTGAACATATGAGTTTCATCTTTGAGTGGTGAATATATTTCACGAGTGAGTGGAAATGCACTCGTGTGTCTATGCAATATATACAATACCGGCAAGTGACCTAGTGGTTAGCGTGTCTGCCTCTCGATCAGGAGATCGCGAGTTCTACTCATGGTCGGGTCATACCAAAGACCATCATAAAAATGGTACCTACTGCCGTCTGGCGAGGCACGCTGCAATACAGATGCGAGTGGGGAGTCAAACTCTCGCAGTTCCCAGAGGACTAACCCCCCACTGTAACCCTAGCTATGTAACAGGTGAGAGGCTGAGGGCTACGGAAACGGAGATCGGCGCCACATGGCGTGGGAAGGACTTTGATTGATTTGATTTGAATATATACAGTATATAAGTCTTTTAAAAGTAAAGCTGTCCTATTTTGTTTACTGTTACTCTGAGCATCCATGTTGATGTGATGTCATGTGTTGTCGTCATGGTTGAGGAGACCTTCCCAACTTTCTGAGCAGGAATTTTGAATTGAGTTTTTCTTTTCTTTCTTTTAGAACGTTACGAGCTTTAGTTAAATGCAGTGTGACTCATGGAGAATGCTGAGTTGCAGGATTGATAAACCTGGTTAAATCTCCTACTCAGACTTTTGGGGTTATGACATCATGGGTGAAATTATTAGCAGTCATCAAATTTGAAACAGTGCACACACACCCATGTAGACAACCCCCATGTGTTGTATACCAGTACCACATCCTTGCTAATGATCACATCATTACTGTATTACAGTAGCACCACAGCATTAAGCAAAACCACACTCCCAGAGCTCAGTGGCAATAAACAGGAGCTGAGTGTGGCCCAGATGGCACAGAGCTGGTGATGCAGGAGGACCCGGCAACAGCATCAGAGCTGCGCTCTGTGATTCTGTAGACAAAATGAATTAGGCCAGATGTGCTCGATGATGGGTTAATGCAATACACAAAATTTGAATTTGGTACGATATGAAATGGCGGTGGGCGGCACGGTGGTGTAGTGGTTAGCGCTGTCGCCTCACAGCAAGAAGGTCCGGGTTCGAGCCCCGTGGCCGGCGAGGGCCTTTCTGTGTGGAGTTTGCATGTTCTCCCCGTGTCCGCGTGGGTTTCCTCCGGGTGCTCCGGTTTCCCCCACAGACCAAAGACATGCAGGTTAGGTTAACTGGTGACTCTAAATTGAGCGTAGGTGTGAATGTGAGTGTGAATGGTTGTCTGTGTCTATGTGTCAGCCCTGTGATGACCTGGCGACTTGTCCAGGGTGTACCCCGCCTTTCGCCCGTAGTCAGCTGGGATAGGCTCCAGCTTGCCTGCGACCCTGTAGAACAGGATACAGATAATGAGATGAGATTTGCTAAAGGAGTCATATTCTTCTGTTTCTCAGTCTTCGTGTTGGAAACTAGTTCACCCTGGTGCACATGCATTTCTGATTTGTCGTTTAAAAACTACCACTGTTTGGCTATAGGTTGTTTGCAGTCACGCGATACCCAAAATCCAGACGGCGGGAAGGAAGCGAAAAGTAAAATGGACAAAAACGAGGAAAGCCCAGACTGTGCTGTTTAGACGATCTTCCAAGAGAAATATATAAACCAAAAATCACGATTGTGGTTTCTCAGTTTGAGCAACCATAAACAAGGCAAACCTCTTCTGCATGTCGAGTGCTTGTGATCATGCTTCCTATGTAGAAAATCATTTTCTGACCCACCTCTACAGTTCACGCCACAGCAACGCGCTCCTATGGCTTACGGCCATACCAGCCTGAGAACGCCCGATCTTGTCTGATCTCGGAAGCTAAGCAGGGTCGGGCCTGGTTAGTACTTGGATGGGATCCCGCCTGGGAATACCAGGTGCTGTAAACTTGGGGCGGCACGGTGGTGTAGTGGTTAGCACTGTCGCCTTACAGCAAGAAGGTTCTGGGTTCGAGCCCCGTGGCCGGCGAGGGCCTTTCTGTGTGGAGTTTGCATGTTCTCCCCGTGTCTGCGTGGGTTTCCTCCGGGTACTCCGGTTTCCCCCACAGTCCAAAGACATGCAGTTAGGTTGACGTGGGGTGGCCTTGGGCTGAAGTGCCCTTGAGCAAGGTACTTAACCCCTGACTGCTCCCCGGGTGCTGTAGTGTGGTTGCCCACTGCTCTGGGGGTGCGCGCGCGTGTGTTCACTGCTTCAGATGGGTTAAATGCAGATGATGAATCTCACTGTGCTTGAAGTGTGCATGTGACAAAGGTTTCTTCTTCTTTGTACCGTGGGGTGTACAATACGCAGATGTAGCCAATCAAGAGCCTTGTATTTAACAATCTGATAGTATACACAGTATTAAAGGCAGCCTGATGGACGATGAGGATATTGACGGCTGAAATTCACGTCTCAGTTGAAGTGCATCCACATAGTGCCTTTGCGGCCTCATTTGCACGTGCTGGTGACGTCAGCAAGGCTGTAGGTTGTCCTTTTTCATATTTGGGGATCACTACAAATTTGTGGTTTACTACAAACATCACTTTTTTCATGCCGGTTTTTTGGTTTCATGTTTGGACTATTTTGCAAGTTAATGAACAAGCAACCAAACTTGGTCTTTAAACAAATCTGTGTGTCATGTTTCCTCGGTCCACCAGTCTTGCTTTTGCATGTTTTGCAAACAACCATTGTTTCCGCCATTTCTGTCATGTAAATTCCAGCAGTTCCAACTAACCGATGCTGAATTTTTTTTAGGCCTCCGCTGTGTTGCTAAACAGTCCGAGCAGGACATCTGGGCTCGGGAATCGCCTGCTCTTGGTTTTTATTCCCCGCTGGCCGAAGGGGGATTATGTCGTGGCGATGTCCGTCTGTCTGTCCGTCCTGGGAAGGGTGCTCACCTTCTGAAATCAACTCCTCTCACAGTTTTTGGAGGAATTTCACAAAATTTGGCAGAATTCTTTGTTATGTCGGTAATACGCAGATTGTAATTTCGTTCAATTGGGTCACATTTTACCAGAGTTACAGCCCTTGATTAACAATTATAATTTGACAATTTCATGAGTGTTTTTTTCCCTTCTGAAATCGACTCCTCTCACTGTTTTTGGAGGAATTTCATGAAACTTGGTATGAAGCCTTGTTATATGTCAGTAGTACGCATATTGTAATTTTGTTTAATTCGGTCATATTTTACCAGAGTTGTGGTCCTTGATTAACAACCTTGTACTTTGACAATTTCATGAAGGTGTGCTCGCCTTCTGACATCAACTCCTCACAATTTTTGGGCGAATTTCTTGAAGCTTGGCAAAAGGCCTTGGTATATAACGGTAATACGCATATTGCGGTTTAATTTTGTTTGTGAAAATTTTACCAGAGTTTTGACCCTTGATTAAATAACTTGTACTTTGACAATTTCATGAGGGTGTACATTCTTCTGAAATCAACTCCTCTCACTATTTGTGGAGGAATTTCACCAAACTTGGCAAAAGGCTTTGTTATATGACAGTTATACGTGTATTGAAATTTCGTTTAATTTGGGCAAATTTTACCAGAGTTATGCCCTTGATTATTAACAAACTTGTACTTTGGTAATTTCATCAACGTGTGCTTGCTTTCTGAAATCAACTTCCCTCACAATTTTTGGAGGAATTTCACGAAACTTGACAAGATTCTTTATGTCGATAATACGCAAATTGTAATTTCATTCAATTTAGTCGCATTTTACCAGAGTTATGGCCGAGTTGCCAGCGGGGGATATTGTGCTCTCAGAGCACTCTTTTTATTGGTTTGTTCATGCGTCTGTGAGGGAGAGTGTAAGCTGGACAAGCATATAGAGTAAAGTCTGGTTCGTAAAACAACTTGCTCTTACTGAATATGTTTAGTAATTACTGGGCCCGAGCTCTTTTACAATGGACTGGGGCGAAGTGGAAAATTGTCCTGAGGTCTGATGAATCAAAACTAGAATGTCTTTTTTTTAGAAATCATGGACACCATGTCCTCCAGGCTAAAGAGGAGAGGGATCATCTGGCTTGTTATCAGTGCACAGTTCAAAAGCCAGTATCTGTGATGGTATGAGGGTGCATTAGTGCACATGACATGGGTAACTTTTACATCTGGGAAGGCATCATTAATGCTGAATGATAAATACACGTTTCAGAGGAATATGCTGCCATCCAGACAAAATCTTTTTCAAGAAAGGCCTTCCTTCTTTCAGCAAGACAATGCCAGACCGCTTTCTACACACATTAAAACTGCATGGCTCCGTAGTCAGAGAGTCCGGGTGCTAAACTGGCCTGCCTGCAGTCCAGACCTGCCTCCCATTTATGTATGGGATCACAGTATATGTGATCAGTCTTTCTTGAAAAACGGGTCGTGGAGATATTTTTAATCATTTCTGATCTAAGATCGTCATATCACTCACCCAAAACCCATTGCGATTGCTACTGGACCTAATGAGCGCTCGTAACAGATAGGCGTGTTTATAGTAGTGTGTAATAGCTGTAGTCAGTGAATTTAAAAAAAAAAAAAAAAATGAAAAAAGTCAAAGCAAAAATGACTTTATGATGCAAGTTTATTGCATGCAGCTGTACAATCGGTACAGTGAAATGCAACGTCCTGGAACATCATAAATCACTGTGTTAAATGCTTGTGATTCCTGTACTGTAGTTCACACAGACTTGAAAAACTTCTGGACTTAATCCATCTGAGACAATGTCTTTGAGTGCACATACATGCCTCATGAGTCTGTGTGTGGTGTAAGTCTAGCTCCAGTACCCATCGTGTTCTCGTCATCCGTTCCTCTCCTCCTCCCGTTGCCTCTCATGTGGTTTGAGTGGGGAAAATCTCTCTCTGGGTGGCTCGGCCTTTCTCCTCCTCTTGAAGGCCGGTGGGAGGTGGAGCTCTTTAAACTCACTACAGGAGAACCAGGCCACTTCCAGCACAACAAACGTGCCTTCTGATTCTTTTGGGTTCTTCTCAGTACTGTAATTGGTATCTCCTTGACCCTCTGTCCTTCAGTCTAGGATCCTGACATCAATCAATTAATAATGCATCAGGGTTTTTTTTTTTTTAAATGCACTTGAAGAAATCAAGGAGAGAGCAGGCATCCAGGGCACACAGCTGCTCCATATAATTCAAGCCCATGTTGTAAATTTTCACCTCCTAAATACTTGGAGCGATGAGAAGTCTGTAGGCGTATACGTCAACATTTAAGCATTAAGTACACGTACATAGTGCTTCGATTGATATGTCACTTTTGATGGTACTTTTTTTTTAATTTTATTAGCTTCACAATCAATCCTAAATTTAATAAAATAAGTAATATAAATCTTTGCAAGTTTTATATATTTATATATATATTGTGTGTATGTGTATGGCAGGGTGACCACAACAGCATTAGCCAATTACTGGGCCCGAGCTCTTTTACAATGGACTGGGGCAAAGTGGAAAATTGTCCTGAGGTCTGATGAATCAAAAGTAGAATTTCTTTTTTTAGAAATCATGGACACCATGTCCTCCAGGCTAAAGAGGAGAGGGATCATCTGGCTTGTTATCAGTGCACAGTTCAAAAGCCAGCATCTGTGATGGTATGAGGGTGCATTAGTGCACATGACATGGGCAACTTTTACATCTGGGAAGGCATCATTAATGCTGAATGATAAATACATGTTTCAGAGGAATATGCTGCCATCCAGACAAAATCTTTTTCAAGAAAGGCCTTCCTTCTTTCAGCAAGACAATGCCAGACCGCTTTCTACACACATTAAAACTGCATGGCTCCGTAGTCAAAGAGTCTGGGTGCTAAACTGGTCTGCCTGCAGTCCAGACCTGCCTCCCATTTAAAACATTTGGCACATTATGAAGCACAAAATACGACAAAGGAGACCCTGAACTGTTGAGCAACTGAAAATGTATATCAGGCAAGAACGGGACGAAATTTGGTGTCCTCAGTTCCCAAATGTTTACAGAGTGTTGTTAAAAGTAGAGGTGATGCAACACAGTGGTAAACATGCCCCTGTCCCAACTTTTTTTGAAATGCGTTACTGACCTCAAATTCAAAATGAGCATATATTTTTCAAAAAATTTCTCAGTTTCAACATTTGATATGTTGTCTTTGTACCGTGTTCTGTTTTTATTTACAGTTTACACAGCATCCCAACTTTTTTGGAATTGAGGTTATAATCAATTGTTCCTTGGCCCATGGCCTATCTTTCCTCCAAATTTCTCCAGAATCAATCAACGACTTTTTGAGTTACATTGGAAACAGGCAAACAAACAAATGGAGGTGAAAACATAACCTCCTCCAACAAAGTTGGCAGAGGTAATATCAGTATGCATAAAAACATGCATATGAATGGATTTTTGCACAAAACTATGCATAGGGTTTGGTTTTCCTTCCTTTGCTATCATTACTGCCACTGGTGGGCCTCACCCATATTCTGTTCTGCTGTGACATACGTTTAATTCCTCCTTTTGTGTTATTCTAGGCATACATCGCAGAAAAAGGTCTGTATAATATTTGTAAAAGGATTTTATTTTTGGCTTCTAATAATACGTCTGGCTAATTCAGCTCTTTTGATTGTAGGCTACTTCCCTTTGTAATACTGGCGTGCTGTATAGAAGCTGTACATTTCAGGTGATTGACTGGCACACACGGTGTGTTTGGGTGGTCACTGGGTTTGACTTGGCCTGGGAGACCTCACACACGTCAGGCTGCTGAATGGAGAATTGTTCTTCCTGACCTGGTAGAGTGCCGGCATTTTTACTACCAGTGTGAGGGCAGCACGACTATTTAGTTTGTGCAGTGGAGGTTTTCTCTGTATTTTCATGTGTGGTTGTGTGAGCCGTGTCTGTGTGTGTCTTTGTAATAGTAGCTGCTGTGGGTTGGTGTTTTGGTTGGTTTGTTTTGAAGTGATCCTTTCTCATGAGTTTTCATAAGGTTGTGGATCAAGTCTGATAAATAAAGACAGATGTGTGTAAAGGAGTTTGGTGTGCCGTCGACCATGTGTGTGCATTAACTGATTGTGCTGCAGTCAGACTCTTCTGATAACTGGAGATCAGTCTTTCATATCACTTTGGAGGAATTTTGGCCCAATCTTCTTTAAAGAATTGCTTTAAAGCTAGACGACCTTTCAATTTCATAAAATCGGTGAAATTTAGTTCCTTCTGAAATTTGGTCAGTGTGATATATATGTTATTGACCAACTGGGAGGCCCGTATGGTGAAATACCGTGACCGAGGTCTTGAAAGTACTGAGCGAGGCCCTCTGGGCCGAAGTCAGTATTCAAGGCCGAGGTCACGGTATTTCACCATACAGACCGACCTTAAGCTGGTAAATAATATATTTATTTTTTTCTTTACCAAATTCTAACATAAAACGAGAGCGCCCGAAAGGGAAAACCGAGCCGAGCCGCCATTTTGAATCCTCATTCACGGCTGTATTGCAAATGGCTTCCTCCTCGGTATACAAGTGCACTTCCATGGCAGGAAAACAACTACATTTTGCCGCCTATGTAGTTCCCTATTTATACAAATAGGAGTCATTCAGGATTCAGCCATGTTTTTGCTCGGTGTTAGCAAGTTACAGGTTTTTAGTTTTCTCCTGAAATGTTTTCTTTTATTTCTTCTTCCTCAGGGTAGTAAAACTTGCTTTTGCTATGAACACTGTTATCGCTATCCATGCTGTACAATTAATGCTGTTCTCCTGAGAAATGCAAAAATAAATGTTGACAAAAATTGCTACGATGTTTTGTTGTTGTTGTGAACGAGCGAGTCGCCAGAGGTCCGTATCCGGGGTCCGTAACTGGGGTCCGTATCGTAGGATACGGACCCGCTCGCCAGCCAATCAGAGCGCAGGATTTGATGGAAACCGGACTGTGAAAAAAATAAGTGTTTTATTTCTGTGATATCTAAAAAAAAAAATAATAAAAAAAAATATCAGGTCATTCTGTGGCTGGGAAGTTATTTAATTTGAGGGGATTCCTGAGCAAATAATGTGCATGAAATCGCTCGCTTCGCGTAGTCGAGCAGACCGAGGAAGTCCGTGTGCGCATGCGCAGGTTTACCTGAACTGTCGTCATCATAATCTTCTTCTTTTGGGTTTATCCACAGTGTTGCATTACTGCCATCTACAGGTTTACCTTGACCGTGCACTGACGGTTCCATCATTCCGTCACTAAACGAACAGCTGATCACACCGAGGTGCTCGCTGAGCGCCGATATTTATTAGTTTGGTCCTGCGTTTGCTTTCCTTCGCAACATAATGTCTTTTCTTCTCGTTTTCCGTTACTGTAGTCGGTCTTTCACGTTTCATTCACACACTCTCACCCTCCGTTTTTCTCTCCTGTTTCAAATTTGTATCCCACAATGCCTTGCGCAAACGGGGAAAGCCCACCACGTGATGCGTGACATAGTATGTTGAACTGGGTCATGGTGAAGCAGGAAAAAATAGCGGAGAATTTAGGGCCACGTGGCCTGAAATTCATTAATTGTTTTATTTTTAAAAACCCGAATAAAATTGGAAGTCTGTGATTCAAATTCAGTAGCTTTTGATCCACTAAACAAAAATAATTGGGCGTCTGGGAAAATTCTTTTTATGACCTACGCGTGAAAAATCTGAAAGGCAGTCTACCTTTAATTCAGCCACATTGGAGGGCTTTCAAGTATGAACGGCCTGTATAAGGTCCTGCCACAACATCTTAATAGGGATAAGTTGGGACTTGGTCACTCCAAAACCTTGAGGTTCTTTTGAAGCATTCAGAAGTGGACTGGCTCTAATTGTCTTGCTGGATGGTTATTAAACGATCCATACTCCAAGACCCTCATGAAGCCTGTGCTTGAGTGTTCTGGAAATTGGAGATGAGGACCAACTCCTAGAGTGCTCATTGTCTTGGCACTGACCAGGTTAAAGATCACATATACAGACTACAGCAATCCTCACATGGTGTGCGTGGCTGACGGATTTAGGTGCTGATTCAGAGTTGAGTCTTGCCCAAGTGCCACAGACTAAACAACTTGTCAGTTGTAAATGCTCTTGACTGAAAACAGTTGATTAGGACAGTAATAAGCTAGAAAGCAACTTGTGTCATTAAGTGCATGGATGATCAGGCAACAGATGTGGCTCTAGACCTGAGACCATCTTGTCCATCAATAGAGCTCTGTTTGCAAAGACCTGCATTCTTTCCCATTCATTATCTGAAGAGAATGAGGATGCTATGCTTATGGCAGCGTCTGGGAATTTTTGACCAAGGAGTTGAACCATCATGAATTCAAGCATTAAGCCTAGGTCACAACCGGACATAAGATTTTTTTGGCCGTGCGATTTTTGGCGTTTCCCAAATTGCTGCGTTTTTTTTTTGTTCGTGGAGAAAGACGCACATTGGCTGTAAATTTGTCTCACAACCTGAAAAAAATGTAAGCGCCGTAGAGTTTGTTTGACATGACAAAGAACCTCTGCGGCCAGTCTACGGCTTGAAAATCAGCACGTCACACGCACGCCCTCCGTGCATTTCTTGCGTTTTTGCACGTAGACCGGCCGTAGGAGCACGTACGGCCGGTTGTGACCGAGGCTTTAGTAGGGTTCAAGTGTGATCACTTAGCGATGTTCAACTTGTGGCACTGAACACACTTTCCGCACAGAATTCCCTGTAGCACAGTGCAAGGACTTTATCAAGAGGTTTTACCTCTTTTGGTCTACTGCTGGTATCAAAGCCATTCGATTTAAAAGCACATGCCAAGTCTCCTTAGGACAGCTTGCTTTGCCGGATGTGTATAATTCAACCCTGCAAAACATGTCCAGTGTTCCAGGGATGCTCCTTGGACCTGCTGCTAAAGAAGACCTAAAAAGAGTGCAGGTTTCCGAGTCATGAAACCAGCATTCGCCAAACAGACCGACCTTGGGTCAATCTCTATATGGGAATTCGGAGGTCCAGAAACACTTCTGGAAATGAAGGGGTGTGTGTGATGGCAAGAGTGTAGTCTTTACTACATTCTCATCTCATTATCTGTAGCCGCTTTATCCTGTTCTACAGGGTCGCAGGCAAGCTGGAGCCTATCCCAGCTGACTACGGGCGAAAGGCGGGGTACACCCTGGACAAGTCGCCAGGTCATCACAGGGCTGACACATAGACACAGACAACCATTCACACTCACATTCACACCTACGGTCAATTTAGAGTCACCAGTTAACCTGACCTGCATGTCTTTGGACTGTGGGGGAAACCGGAGCACCCGGAGGAAACCCACGCGGACACGGGGAGAACATGCAAACTCCGCACAGAAAGGCCCTCGCTGGCCACGGGGCTCGAACCCGGACCTTCTTGCTGTGAGGCGACAGCGCTAACTACTACACCACCGTGCCACCCTTTACTACATTGAAGGGGGAAAAGCACCCCACTATGAGGAAACTCATTTACTGTCCTATTGCCTATAAATAGGCTTATCAGGTGAAAATTCAATCCAAATTGCTTGAAACTGCTCTCATTGAATGCAGAAAAACTTACTTTTTACAGAATTAAAATGTTTATCTGTTCTTGAGATATTACCAAAGATTGAAGAAACGGCTTAATTTTTAGAAAACCGCCGTAATATTCTATATTCGAATCACATGGTCCAAAATGGGTCTCATTAACGAATGAGATCAAATGTTTTATCTTTATAACTTTTCTATTTTTCAGGATATTTACATGGAAATTGCAGGCACATAGACGGTTGTATACTGAATACAAAGTTTGAAAAATGTACAGTAGTTAAAACAAATTATGCAAATTAGCATTTAATTAATATTAATTATGCTGATTAGGTACAAAGGTTAAATCGGTACACTCTCTTCTTCAAAGTCTCACCAAATGGCTTTATTTGTGCAATATAAAGCTGATCTTAACTCTCATTTATACATCACAAAGGAGGAGAAATCAATGTTAATTATAAAATATGCATAAATAAGCATTGAATGTCATTCACATCTACCATTCTCTATCAAAATAAGAATAATAATAAAAGACTATTTCTAATCCCCTCTTTGTGCTCTGTAGGCCTTTGCATTTCTAAGTAGGGCCTACTAGTGTTTATATGAAAGAGTATAAATGATTATTTCGATTAATATTCACAGCTTTCAAGGCGAACCTCGAAAAAACTGTGTGAGCCACAACCGATAACCATTTCCAATTAATTTGACTTCCGTTTTTTTTTTAAAATCTTCTTCTGACTACGAAGATCTCAATATTTTTCATCAAAACAACTCCAGTTATATTCTAAAATAGTTATTTATTTACTTGAATCAGTTTAATTTGAAAAAATAAGTAGGTAAAGCTATGAAAACTCACCTCACCTCAAAATCTCCCATGAAGCATAACATCAAAACTAGCAGACGGAAAATTTTGCTGAATACGTCATCAGAAACAGTGAGCGCGAGAGAACATCCCTATAAAAGTTATCTGATTGATATTCACGAATAATCCAGTCGGAAACTGATCAGGAGAGAGAGAGAGCCTGAGCGCTTTCCCGTGACTCAAAAAGCACCGGCAGTTTCCCGACGTCACGCGAGCAGAGTGTACTCTATTGTACCAATTTCAACCTGCCGTTCCTCCCAAAGTACTGAGCAGATCTTAACCAGATACATTTATTTGGAAAGCAGAGATTATAAGCTTTTTAATGATAGAAAATATTCAAAAGTTAAGCAATGACAGATTTGGAAACTCAGATGAGCGTCCGCATGCACAATTTTCACAGCACAGCCAGCGAGCGTCTGATATGCCTACTATAAAGCTGCTGTCAGTACATATTGCAGGCCTTTCAATTGCATAATTTGGGCTACACCCTGTATTTCTGAATTTGGGCTTTTTCCGTCGTGACGCAGGGTAATTTGGGCTTTTCTGCACGCGCAAAGTGCTGTTTTCCCAGCGCTCTGTGTTTTTAAACCTGCTGCTGCTTTTTTAGCTACAAAGTTATGAATAAATAAATAAATCTCTGAATGTTATTTTTACCTTTATTGCAAAACGTCTACAGCATTAATCCCTCCTGATGTACATGACAAAAATAATTAGAATACAGTTGAGGAGAGCCGCGAGGAAAGGAGCCTGGGAATGAAAAAGCAAGTTCTGCACGGTTGCTATTAAAGAGACAAACCTGTAGCAGACCTGCGTCACAAAAGGTTTTTCAGTCACATCACAAGCATCGGTAGTGCAATTCACAGCATGTAGTCGGGTAAAAGATCTTACTTTAAATGAAAGGCCAGTGTCTAAGACGACCATCAACGAGAGGACCAAGCTCCAAGTCACTGATTCCACCCACACTTGCACCGTTGTGTGTATTTAAGATGCAAGCTGTATCTTAAATACACACAGCTCTCTTTTATTCAGTCTTTTACCTGATTTAAATCATATGACACTAGGTATCGGAGAGATCTTGCAGTTGAGGTCAGATAATGTGGGATATAGGGCTGTTTTTAGGTTTTAAATGATACAGGAATTATTAGGAGAATTTAGCACAATAGGGTAGTAAACATTCTGGTTCACACTCCAGTCCAGAAGGTGGCAGTAATGCACCTAAAAGCTGTTTGCCAACCGCCATAAAACAACATAAGAAGAAAGAAGTGTTACCTAATGTGGAAATCTCGCTCTGGTCATTGGTACGTGAGTCTCGCACCTCCACGAAATCATGGCGTGCCGATCACCGTTGAGGGAGAATTCGTGCTCTGCGCGAGGCTTACGGCTAATTCGATGAACCCGGACCAACATGGGAATGGTGCAGATTTCGCGTCAATTACGAGAAATACATGCTAATTCTTGCTAGTTTTTAAAGAAGAAAGTCAAGACATTGGGTTTTAAGCAGCCAAGTTTATTTAATCAACATTTCGGTTTTTTGTTTGTTTGTTTTTTTACTTTTGGTAGCATATTTTGGGCGCTTGACCTTAATTTGGGCGCCTTTTTTAATTTGGGCGCCTACGACGTTATCCATCACAGGTTTCATGTAATTGAAATGCCTGTACAGGTAGTCGTCGACTTACGACCTATGCGACTTACGACCGATCGACTTTACGACCGTCTGGTTATGACTGGCAAGTGTTTCCCAGCTGAGCTAGCTGAGCGTACGACAGTTTCCGCCCCAGCTCCTGGCAGCGCCCAGCATCCAGCCAGTGTTTCCAGATACTGCTGACGGTTTTCAGCCCAAAATATGTTCAAAACCCGCCAAAATGCACTTAAAACCGGCCAATCTGGCAACACTGCATTCAGCCTCTATTATGTGTGCAGTGTTTCGCTGGACAAACAATGAGCGAGCTACAGCGCGCATACGGCTTAACCAGATCTTGTGCTATAACGTGCGCAGCTGGTAATCAAAGTAACTTTCACTTTTCTGTTCTGTTACACTGTTCTGTGTCCAATGTCCAAAATGAAAAGTTAGTTTTCAACTGTTCAGCTAAAAAAAAGGAATTAAAACGATTGTGTTGTTGAAATGATGTGTTTGCAATTTATTTATAATCAAAAACTGATACAGGTGGATGAAAGAGTGATAGTGTGATAAAACAAAGTACTATACTAGTACTACTGAGTGATGAGAAGTCCTAGTGCAGGGCTTTTCAAAGTGTGGGGCGTGCCCCCCCCCCCCCCCCCCCCCCCCCCGGGGGGGCGCCAGAGTTCTTCGGGGGGGGGCGCAACGTGAGGAAAAATAAACCAGAATAAGTTACTATTGCGGACATTTAGCGAACTTCAGCTAGCCTTTGCCAGAGACAAAATGGATCGATTTTTAGTACCTAAAGCTACAGTGAGTGAGGAGACAGAGTCTGGGCCAGGCAAAAAACCAGACCCTCCAGGATTTCATGATTTGCAACTTCAACGCAAATTCAACCAATCCCCGCGAATTCAGGGCGGTGTTGCAATTATATCCAATCACCGTAACTTTCCCGCAAATTTGACCAATCTTTGGCATCGTCTTGAGGTGACGTCGACAAACTACCTTCTGCCTTACTTCCGTGTATACGTTCAAGAGAAGCAACATGCGCGCAGTGTTGCCAGATTGGGTGGTTTCAAGTGCATTTTGGCGAGTTTTGAACATATTTTGGACTGGAAAACGTCAGCAGTATCTGGCAACACTGCATGATGTGCGAGTCAGTGTTTATATAGGCTTAAATTCTGTTACTGAAAGTGTGTTATGTTTACAGTGAAGGACTGTGTGCACTTTATTTTTTTTTTACTTAATACAAGAAATTAATGGATGCCAACATTTTTGCCAAAATGGTATTTTATTTTCCATTGTTTAGGCAGCTTCAGCATCGTACTGTGAGATTCTGTTCAAATTGTTTTTTTTCTTCTATGAAGCCTGAGCCATTTATTTTATTAGTTTATAATTACTGTTTAATTTAGTCTTCAGGAGAGACTGCCTGCACACAGTACTAGTATTAATAGTTTTTTTTCTTACATGAAAGCTGAGGCATTTATATTATATTTTAAGGTAACTTCATGTTGTGCTATGAGGTTCTATGCACTTTAACTTTTGAACCAACAGGTGCATTTGGATAAGTAAAGCCTGTTTTTCTGCATTTTTGTAGTCCTGGTAATCTTTTATATTGGTAAAGTTGTTTATAGGACCATTTCTCAGTGTCTTTGTTTTTTTTAATCAATAGTTTTTCAGTAATAAGTTAATATTTAACATATCACTCAATTTTAATCACAAAAAGAGAAAATCGCAACAATTTCTCGCAACTTTCACTTCCTCCCGCAATGTAATCGCAACAAAAACCTACAAAACACCACAACTTTCATCGCAATTTTTTGGAAACGCCCGCAACATCAGACATTTTAGCCCGCAACAATCACAAAAAAGGCCCGCGAAATCCTGGGGGGACTGAAAAAAGAAGGAAGTATGACCACGATTATTTAAAGTTTGGATTTTCATGGACTGGATCTGAAGATGCTCCACTGCCACAGTGTGTTGTCTGCCAAGAGGTGCTAGCTAACAATGCTATGAGATGTTTAAAATGTGAAAAAGAAAAAAATAAAAATGTGTACAACAACCATTTTTAAAAAATACAAATGGAACATTAAGTACAGCAACAACAAAAATTGTAAGGGGGGCGCTGTTGTTTATTTGCTCTCCGAGGGGGGCTGACTCTCCCACGCTTTGAAAACACCTGTCCTAGTGAATGCTTGATAATTAGACAATAATAAATAATTAGGTGTATTTTTCGGTGCGCACACACTATGGCTCAAAATAATATACCGGCAAGAAATAAAAGTTACTTTCACCCCTGAGTATGCAGTGTTTGACTTAAACCAAATAATGAGCCAAGGTAATGAAATAAGAAAATGTTGATAAAATAAGACTTTAAGATGATTACAATATCATTACACATTACAATATACTTACGTTCATTTAACATAGGCCGGTTTACGACCGGTCAGTCGTAACCAAACGCAGTCATAAGTCGACGACTACCTGTATTAAGAATAGATATTTTGAATGAATGAATGAATGAATGAATGTATTTATTTCGAACATGTATAAAAATGTATGTAACTATTTGTACATACAAAAGAAAGAAAACGAGAAATTTAAAAAATAAAATAACATAAAGAGCTAAGACATTACAAAACACCGCACATTGTTCGAAAAAGGAGTGGGAAGAAGTACAATACTTTTTTAATTTCCCACCCCTTTTTAACTACCCCAAAATCCTAACTACATTAATACACCTATAAAAATATATACCATATATACACTTCATGAATATCTATATAAATATATAATTACAAAAATATATACTACATACACTATATATATATATATATATTTACTTCATAAATATCTATATAAATATTTAATTACAAAAATAAATATATACTACATACCATATATACCCTACATAAATATCTATATAAATATATAACTTTTATATATATATATAAAATATACCATATATACACTTCATAAATATCTATATAAATATATAACTTATATATATAAAATATACCATATATACACTTCATAAATACCTATATAAATATATAATTACAAAAATAAATATCTACTACATACCTATCCCTGTAAATATAAATATATAAACTATCCCCATAAATAAATATATACCATATACTAAGTTAGTTCTAATATAACAATCAACCTATTCTATTTATAGATTTATCCCTCATCATCCTCCGTTAACATACTTCCTCTTCCATGTACTTGTTTAAAAATATTTTTTGTACCTTTTTTTTAAACAGATTTATATTTGCACTTTGTTTCATTTCTGTCTCCAGTCTGTTCCAAAAGTTTTCAGTTGCAGGAATGATGTTCCATACAATCATTTCACAGGATTGCTATTATTCATTTGGGAATCAATTCTCAGCTCCACTTTTTGCATGCTCGACCTATTTTCAAATGCACCAAAGCTCGTGTTGTGTGTTTAAGACTGAAGGGTGCAGTAAAAGAGACAGACCCATGTTCCTGCCTTGGGCCAGTGTTCCTGGTATAAGCTCCCACTGGTACACTGACCAAGATAAAGCGGTTACTGAAGATGAAGAAAAGCTCCCAGGTTTGATCCCGAGCCTGAGTTCCTGCCCGTGTGGTGTTTCACATGTTCTAGTGTCCATATAGGTTTCCTTACAGTTCTCAGGAACATTTCAGTATTTTCTAACTAGCTCCTGTGTGTGAATGTGTACGCATAGTGTGTCTTGATGGACTCGCACCATGTCCCGACCATTCCCAACCAGGGTGTGATCCAGTGCAAATCTGTTTCACTCAGAAATATGCCATTAAACAGAAGAAAAATGTGATGTTTTTTCTGATTTATCTATAATATGATTTGAGAAATCTAATATTTTTAGACATGAAATACTAAAAGCCCTCCAGCCTCCATTTGCTTGTGCTTAAATGCTACATTCAGAGGTGTGCGCGCGCAGGGTTATTGTCTTCTCACTAAGAATGATTTGCTGATCAGAGTCTCAGATGACGCAACCTGAATAGCAGGTGAGAGAATTTGGAATATGAATTGTGTGGGGGTTTTTTTTAGACATAGTTTATATTGATATAAATGGTATCTGTGCACAAACAATGCACTAATCACAGCTTCACAATTGAACATAATTCACTGCACACCAGATGCTGTAGCATAGCTGCCCACTGCTCTGGGTATGTGTGTCTGTGCTCACTGCTCACTTGTGTGTCCATGCGTGTGTTCACTGCTTCAGATGGGTTAAACGCAGAGGAGACATTTCACTGTGCTTGAGTGTGCGTGCGATAAACAAATAAAGGCTTCTTCATTTACCTTGGAATTGTAATTTTGTCATCCAAAATGCTTGTCTTGCCTCACCTTTCCTTTCCTTGCCTTGTTTTGCCTTGTATCACCTTCCCTTCCCTTTCCCTCCTTTTCTGTCCTTTCCTTCCCTTGCCTTGTCATTCCTTTCCTTCCCTTGCTTTTCCTTCACTTCCCTTGCCTTTCCCTCACTTCCCTTGCCTTTCCCTCCTTTCTTTTCCTGTCCTTGCCTTCCCTTACCTTTCCTTCCCTCACCTTTCTCTCATTTCCTTTCTTGTCCTTGCCTTGCCTTTCCTTCCCCCCTTTCCTTTCCTGTCCTTGCCTTCCCTTGCTTTTCCCTCCTTTCCTTTCCTGTCCTTGCCTTCCCTTCCCTTTCCTTCCCTTGCCTTTTCCTCCTTTCCTTTCCTTTCCTTTCCTTTCCTTTCCTTGCCTTTTCCTCCTTTCCTTTCCTGTCCTTGCCTTCCCTTGCTTTTCCCTCCTTTCCTTTCTTGTCCTTGCCTTGCCTTTCCTTCCCTTGCCTTCCCCCCTTTCCTGTCCTGTCCTTGCCTTCCCTTGCTTTTCCCTCCTTTCCTTTCCTGTCCTTGCCTTCCCTTCCCTTTCCTTCCCTTGCCTTTTCCTCCTTGCCTTTTCCTCCTTTCCTTTCCTTTCCTTCCCTTGCCTTTTGCTCCTTTCCTTTCCTGTCCTTGCCTTCCCTTGCTTTTCCCTCCTTTCCTTTCTTGTCCTTGCCTTGCTTTTCCTTCCCTTGCCTTCCCCTCCTTTCCTTTCCTGTCCTTTCCTTCCCTTGCCTTTTCCTCCTTTCCTTTCCTGTCCTTACCTTTCCTTCACTTCCCTTGCTTTCCCTCCTTTCCTTTCCTGTCCTTGCCCTCCCTTGCTTTTTCCTCCTTTCCTTTCCTGTCCTTGCTTTCCCTTGCCTCTCCTTCCCTTCCTTTCCTTTCCTTTCCTTTTTTGCCTTTACCTTCCCTTCCCTTCCCTTCCCTCTTCACTAATACTGAATCTGCAACACAGTATAATGTTATCACACAGACAGTAGTGGTCAGGTGTTGTGGCTTGCTCCAAATTAGTAAATGAGTGGATGATTCACTTAAATTAGCAAATGGCTATAATTGCAGTGTAATTGCTCAGGGTTGAATGGAGCCAATTGTGAAGTATTTCTGCAATATGAGCGAGACGCACTAGGGGGTAAACAGCCGTAATTAGAAGACATGTTTATTAGTGTATAATATTGCTGGATTACTCAGTTTGACACTTTCCAGGGCATATCAGACTGTTATTGCTTGCTCATAATTGTACCGTGATGTTCAGTGCACACACAAGTTTATTAAGTTTTATTATTTACACTTATCATTTAGAAGAGTTTTCTCAAAAGAGTCTTAAATGTGTGCTGGTTCACGTAGTTTAAGGGAGAAATTGTGATCAGCACTGGGGAACTTATTTTTACCAATTGATCAAAACACAAGTTCCGGATGGTTTTCTGAAGAACTCCGTCACAAGGGTTGGTGTAAATGCTAGTACTCCAGAAGTGCAACAGTCAAACCATGAATGACGGTCTTGAAGTTGAAACGCACAAACTAACAGTATGCAGACATCGTCTTTGTATTCAACCCGACACCACTGCGATGATTTACCGCATATTGAACAGTGTTCCTCTGATCAGCGCTCATCTGAAGCACAGCACGGAGTTGGTTTGTGGAAGAACCGCACATTAGTGTGTGTCTGTCACGTTTATTACTGATCCCTCTCTGCATCACAACACAAATACTCATTAATTCAGAAGTATAAAGAAGAAGAAGAACTTTATTCATCACATGTACACTTGTGGGGCGGCACGGTGGTGTAGTGGTTAGCGCTGTCGCCTCACAGCAAGAAGGTCCTGGGTTCAAGCCCCGTGGCCGGCGAGGGCCTTTCTGTGTGGAGTTTGCATGTTCTCCCCGTGTCCGCGTGGGTTTCCTCCGGGTGCTCCGGTTTCCCCCACAGTCCAAAGACATGCAGGTTAGGTTAACTGGTGACTCTAAATTGACCGTAGGTGTGAATGTGAGTGTGAATGGTTGTCTGTGTCTATGTGTCAGCCCTGTGATGACCTGGCGACTTGTCCAGGGTGTACCCCGCCTCTCGCCCGTAGTCAGCTGGGATAGGCTCCAGCTTGCCTGCGACCCTGTAGAAGGATAAAGCGGCTAGAGATAATGAGATGAGATGTACACTTGTGAAATTCCTCTCTGCATTTAATCCATCTGAAGCAGTGAACACACACATGCATACACTACCGTTCAAAAGTTTGGGGTCACTTTGAAATGTCCTTATTTTTGAAAGAAAAGCACTGTTGTTTTCAATGAAGATCACTTTAAACTAATCAGAAATCCACTCTATACATTGCTAATGTGGTAAATGACTATTCTAGCTGCAAATGTGTGGTTTTTGGTGCAATATCTCCATAGGTGTATAGAGGCCCATTTCCAGCAACTCTCACTCCAGTGTTCTAATGGTACAATGTGTTTGCTCATTGCCTCAGAAGGCTAATGGAGGATTAGAAAACCCTTGTACAATCATGTTAGCGCAGCTGAAAACAGTTGAGCTCTTTAGAGAAGCTATAAAACTGACCTTCCTTTGAGCAGATTGAGTTTCTGGAGCATCATATTTGTGGGGTCGATTAAATGCTCAAAATGGCCAGAAAAATGTCTTGACTATATTTTCTATTCATTTTACAACTTATGGTGGTAAATAAAAGTGTGACTTTTCATGGAAAACACAAAATTGTCTGGGTGACCCCAAACTTTTGAACGGTAGTGTACACAAGTGAGCAATGAGCGCACACACGTAGCCAGAGCAGTGGGCAGCTACCGTACGCTACAGCAGTTGGGGTTAGGTGCCTTAACCTAACCTGCATGCCTTTGGACTGGGGGGGAAACCGGAGCACCCAGAGGAAACCCATGCAGACACGGGGAGAACATGCAAACTCCACACAGAAAGGCCCCTGTTGGCTGCTGGGCTCGAACCCAGAACCTTCTTGCTGTGAGGTGACAGTGCGAACCACTACACCACTGTGCCGCCCAAAATTAATTTATATTAAGATTATGACATTTTAATTTTGGAACATTTTGCAGACCTTTTAGAGCTAAATACAGTATGAGAGCTGAAGACTTGTGCAATCACGTTTTTACATTTTTTCTTCGTAAGTAATTTTAGAAACTGTAGTTTCAGTATGGATTACACTTCACTGGTGCTCACTGTAGCCTCCGATTCCGCTTCCTGGCTGACATGAGGAGTAGAACACTGAAAAAGTGTATATATGGAGTTACGTCTGGCCATTCTCTGCCGACTTTCTCATCAGCGAGATGTTTCTACTTGCACAACTAATGATGCTCACTGGACAGGTTTTTTTTTTCTTTTCCCCCAGTTTCTGAAATACTCAGCAGTAGTTCTAGCACCAACATCCATACCATTTTTGTCAGTGTCACTCAGATGGCATTTTCCCTAGTCTGATGTGAGCACTACATGATCGTCATTTCATCAGATTCCAAATGGCTGAGATCATCACTGAGCTTTTCTTGTTTCGTTACTTTTTGCTCCAATGCAAACGGATGCCATTAAGGTTGTGTCCTTCGCTGTTGAAGTGTCTCACCACTGGAAAGGAGAAATCTTTTATTTTGATGTTACAGAGGGGCTCGCTGGTCTTCTCTTGGTTCTCTGATGTAAAGCTGATCACATCTTCTGCAGCAAAGACATGATGGAGAGACACAAGGGACGGGTGATCCTTTTAAAACCTGTGATTTTTCATTTTCACTCCTGAAAAACATATTTTCAGTGTTCTTGTGGGCATATCGGACGTTCACTGGCCGTGCTGTGAAAATTGTGCATGCAGATGCTCTTCTCAGTTTCCAAATCTGTCATTGCGTAACTTTGAATATTTTTTTATCATGAATACTATCATTAAAAAAAGCTCATCTCTGCTTTCCAAAGAAATTCATCTGGTTAAGATCTGTTCAGCACTTTGGGAGGAACGGCAGGTTGAAATTGGTACAATAGAGTACACTCTCTGTTCATGTGATATCAGGAAACTGACGGTGCTTTTTGAGTCCTGGGAAAGTGGTCAGGCGCTCTCTCTCTTCTGTAGGTGTAATTGGTAATTGAGTGATCAATCTCATTAAATCTGAAGGTTAATAATTAAATCAAATCAGTCTCATTGAATCATACCATTGAATCATTCTCATTGAATCATACCATTAATTTTGGTGCTTAATAATAAATTACCAAACAGCTAAATTATGGTATCCAAATTATTATGATCACTTAATGTATTACATAACTCATATGCACCTTGGAATTCTTTGAGATTGTGTGACTTCAAGGAATATGGAAGCAAATAAACACACAGTTTCAATAATTAATTGAATTTATTATAACACAGATAAAATGAATAAAGTCAGCAGTTGAATACATTATATACAGTGTGTGTGTGTGGTCGTGACCACGTGTTTCTAAGTAGAACAAAAGAGTTAGCTTTCGTTGCTAACTAAGATGTGTTTGTGGGTGTGAGGCCTGGTGACCACGTGTTTCTAAGTAAAACAGAGTTAGCTTTGGTTGCTAGCTAAGATGTGTTTGTGGGTGTGAGGCCTGGTGACCACGTGTTTCTAAGTAAAACAAAAGAGTTAGCTTTGGTTGCTAGTGGCTAGCTAAGGCCCAAGAATCCTATCTCGTGGAGTTAAGACAAAAGGTGTGTATGTGAGTGTGGAGGAGGGCCGCCACGTGTTCCCTTGAGACAATACACTTAGCCCTGGATGCTAATGGGACAAAAGAATTAGCCGTAGGCTAATTTCACTAGCTTATAACAGTACTGAATCCACTGAAATCTTGATGCGGTCAAAATGTGTAATAAGGAAATTCAGGATGTTAGTAAGGAATAGAGAAGCATGCACAGCCTATCTATTAAACAATTGAGAGATTAAAACAAAATAGGACAATCATCAATTCAACACGCTGCGTGTCTACAGTGTAAACAGTTAAACCGCTCCTGAGTTTAAATTCACACTACTTCAATAAAGCTAATTCCTAAGACTAGTTTTATGCCCAAAATTTGCCAGTCTTACTTCAGTATCTCGCCTCTACGCGAGATTATGAGAAGAAGTCCCGAGACTTTTGGAGTTTCATCGTTGTGGAGCACATGAGGTGCAGAGAATTTCTCGGTCCGACGCGTGGTCGCTCGTGATGAAAAGAGAGTCTCTGATCAGAATAATGTGCACAGCACTTCAAAATTAGAAGGATCTGGTCGCTTCTAACATTAATTAACTGCTTGGGCTGCAGTCCGTACATACGTATAATGAATAAAACCGGTTGTAACTCGACTGAGTTAAAAATCGCGCGATTCTAGAATCAACCGTGGCCAAAGGTGAAAGAAAAGCGCGAAACTCTGACTCTTGAGGAAAAGAAAAGAAAAGACGTCTTTATCTGGTTTTCTGGTGCAGGGTATCTCTTTGTGTCTAGATGGCTTGACATCCACGACGAGAGAGAGGTAGACAGAAGCGTTGTTCCATTTCTTATGCTTTCATGGAGGATGTGACGTTGGTGATCCCGCCCAGGCGTGACGTAGGTCAACGCGGAAGTTGGCTGATGGGAAATGTAGTTTCTTAAAGAGACGGGCTGTTGTAGTTCTTAGACTGACTGTGTGTGTACCTACACTTCTGATCGGTTTCTGACTGGATTACTCGTGAATATCAATCAGAAAACTTTTATAGGGATGTTCTCTCGCGCTCACTGTTTCTGATGAAGTATTCAGCAAAATTACCCACCTGCTAGTTTTGACGTTATGCTTCACAGGGGACTTTGAAGTGAGGTTTTCAGAGCTTTACCTACTTATTTTTTCGAATCAAACAGATTTATATGAATACATAACTATTTTAGAATATAACTGGAGTTGTTTTGATGAAAAATATTGAGAGCTTAGTGGTCGGAATGAGATTTTAAAAAAGGAAGTCAGAAACGCGAGTGCCAATTTCAGTTCAATTCACTGGAAATGGTTATTGGATGTGGCTCACACAGTTTTTTCGAGGTTCGCCTTGAAAGCTGTGAATATTAATCGAAATAATCATTTGTATTCTTTCATATAAACATTAGTAGGCCCTACTTAGAAATGCAAAGGCCTACAGAGCACAAAGAGGGGATTAGAAATAGTCTTTTATTATTATTTTTATTTTGATAGAGAATGGTAGATGTGAATGACATTCAATGATTATTTATGCATATTTTATAATTAACATTGGTTTCTCCTTCTTTGTGATGTATAAATGAGAGTTAAGATCAGCTTTATATTGCACAAATAAAGCCATTTGGTGAAACTTTGAAGAAGAGAGTGTGCCGATTTAACCTTTTTACCTAATCAGCATAATTAATATTCATTACATACTAATTTGTATAATTTCTTTTTGCTAATTTTTTCAAACTTTGTATTCAGTATACAACCGTCTATGTGCCTCAGGGTGCTTGCGCAAGTCTTGAAAGTCTTAAAAAGTATGGAATTTTGAAATGCTGTTTTCCAGACCTTGAAAAGTCTTGGATTTTGTGTGAAAGTCTTAATAAAGTATGGAAAAAAAATCTCAAAGACACAGATGCTCAAAGACACATAATATTGTGAAATAAGAAACAGGAAGGGTGTAAAAACTATGATTTCGGTAACCGGTCACGTACCCAGACAGCAAATTAGGTCTTGCCGACATTGGGGCAACAGGCGCCGCCCGACATATGGTGCATCGGTGAGATGTATTATGGAGATCGGTAGCTAATTGGCAATATATCGGGAAGATGTTGGCATTAGAATGGTGGCCGAACATGAGCCAACGTACACCCGACATAACTGTGACCTATGCGGCTCATGAGCCAACGTACACCCGACATAACTATGACCTATGCAGTGCGATCCCACTAGAGCAGGGAAAGCATTCGGACGCCTCGCTCTCCCATTGGCTTAACACTGAAACAGCTGACTTTCACGGCATCGCTGGAAACACTGCAGCACGTTTGAAAATCAGCCCTTCCAAAGTTAAGTCAACGGGAGGGAGGCATCTGAATGCTTTTCTCCGCTCTAGTAGGATCCCACCGTTATTTTAGGTCTTATTGATTTGTTTAGGCTGCATCAAAATCTAAAACCCTTGTATGTTTCACAAATGAAGAGACCGAACGTTCAAAGTCAGAAACGTTGTCATTTCATTTATTTTGATATAGGCAACATGGCAAGGCAAGTAAGAAGTCATAATTTTTTGGCACCTTAGCTTAGGCTACTTTTACGATGCTTGCGCAGCTCATCCATGATGTCCTGCAGCCACAACTTCGCTGTCATCTCAGCCTCAGTGGAATTAGGAAGGACTGAATTTCTTAACACAGCACCTAAATAAAAGAAATAAAGCAACAGGGGAAAATAAGACACAAATAATGTAACCGCAACAGACCTCAAAGGTTAGGCTATCATATAATCACTTCTACTATGAGAGAACAAACGTTTTATCATCTTAACTGCTTAGCAAGTTATCCAGCTATGCTAACCACATAGCTTGAAGCCATAACTTACTTTTCACAACTTCTCGCTGTCATCTCAGACTGAATTTCTTAACACAGCACCTAAACAAAATAAATAAAGCAACGGGGGGAAAATAAGACACAAATAATGTAACCACGACAGGCGTCAAAGGTTATCATATAATCACTTCTATGAGAGAACAAACGTTTTATCATCTTAGCAAGTTAGCAGCTATGCTAACTGCATAGCTTGTAACCTTAACTTACTGTTTCCAAAAAGTTAGCCTACACCGGATTGTGACTATGCATTCTACCAAATCAAATAATATATCATATATCACATCATATATCATATCATAACTTTACACAAGCTGAACGTAATACCTGAACTCGTGCTTACACAGCCGGCTTGATGTGGTGTGGCAGCATCACTTAAGCTGACCCCACACTACACGATTTTGAAATCTTATAAGTTTTTAAAATCGGGACTATGCCACACACATGAAGAGAATCTTGACCAATATTTTCTCTCTCCGACTGTAAACACGCTCGTATAAGATTCGAACGCACAATAGAACACCACACACTACACGACAATCATGCCCGATTGCTTCTCCCTGATTCTGACATTAGGCTACCAGTCATGGGCTGTAGGCTATCTGAGATGGGCTGTTCTCTCATAATGTTTGATCAAAGCATGCGATCCATGATCGCATGCTCAAGGACTTAAGGACTTAAGAACCAAGAAAAAGGTGTCAGAAAAGCAGGTATTTGCCCTTCGCACCAGCACCAAAACATTCATTCAGGCTACGGTTGCCAAATTACTTGAGAAATGCCCACTCAGATATTCTCTTGTTCGAAATTTGGTGCGGTTGGACCCTACACAAATTGTTCAGAATTCGGAAAAGTGCAAACAGAAATTAAAGGTCTGTCTCGAGCACCTTGTAAGTGCCAAACAAATGAAAGAGGGGAACTGCGATGATATCCTTAAGCAGTTTAGTGACTTCTCTACATACTGCAGAGCAGATGAGGAGTTTGTGACCGATGATCCTCAGTCCAGACTGGATAGCCTGATGTACAAACATATGGGAAATAAACCTGAGTGGAAAAACTTGTGGGATTTGGTGAGAAGGGTCCTCTTGCTGTCTCATGGACAAGCCTCAGTTGAGCGTGGCTTTTCTGTGAACAGAGAAATAGAGGTAGAAAATATGAAGGAAAGAACACTTGTCACACAGAGGATCATCAGTGATCACATCTCTTATGTTGGAGGTTTGACGAATGTCGCAATTACAAAAGAACTCCTTTCGGCATCATGTGCTAGACAGAAGTACAGGTGTTTCTTGGAAGACAAAAAAAGAAAAAAGAAGACTTGCAGCATGGAGAAAAGAGAAAGACCATCTTGGAAGATGTTGATGAACTAAAGAAAACGAAAAAAAAAACGGATCGAGTTGAACATCAGTGGCCTCTTGTCCTCGGCTGATGACCTGGCTACCAAAGCGGAAAAGCTCGGTCAAATACAATTGATAGCCCAGTCAAATGCTATGAGGAAGTCTGCCAAAGAAAAGGAACGGGAACTTAGTGATATCCAGAAGAAGCTGGATTTGAAGTTAAATGAAATTAGAAATTAGACAAGTCTTTGCCATTTGCAACTTTTTTTTTTTTCTAACCAAATGCTTGGTGGTATATATGCACTTTTGTGAATGTTCTTGCGATACAGCTTGTTAAAGTTAAATAGGACATAACATATGAGAACATAAAGATAGGTTCAGTTATGTCAAGGATAGAAAATAAGGTGTGAATGAATTGACTGAATTCTACATACTTTCATCCATTCATTTCTGTTTTTATATTTACAGATGACCTCTTAGTGAAACTTGTTTGTGTGAAATTCTTTCACTTGTTATTTTTATCCTGAGTTCATTTTGTTAATTCGATTTTATTAAAATGTACTAAACACAACTGGTACTATCTCAACCAATAAAGTAGGCAGTAGGCACGCAAGTGTAAAAATACATAAAGTCAAGGTCTTGGGAATAAAAATATCAGTTTTGAAAAAGTCTGGAAAAAGTCTGGAATTTTGATTTGGAAAAAGAGCAAGCACCCTGTGCCTGCAATTTCCATGTAAATATCTTGAAAAATAGAAAAGTTATAAAGATAAAACATTTAATCTCATTCGTTAATGAGGCCCATTTTGGACCATCTTCTTCTTCTTTTGGCTGCTCCCAATTAGGGGTTGCCACAGCGGATCTTTCGTCTCCATTGCTCCCTGTCTTCCGCATCCTTCTCTACCACACCTTCCACTTTCATGTCCTCTCTCACCACATCCATGTATCTCCTCTTTGGCCTTCCTCGTTTTCGTTTGCCTGGCAGCTCCATCCTCAACATTCTCCTTCCAACATGCTCTGCATCTCTTCTCAGGATGTGCCCATACCATCTCAGTCTCATCTCTCTTAGCTTAATTCCCAAGCTCTCCACATGTGCTGTCCCTCTGATGTGCTCGTTCCTTATCCTGTCCAACCTCCCATCGCAAACCTTAACATCCTCAACTCCGCCACCTCCAACTTTGCCTCCTGTCTCTTCGTTAAGGGTACGGTCTCCAATCCATACATCACAGCTGGTCTCACTACTGTCTTATACATCTTACCTTTCACTTTTGCTGGGACTTTCCCATCACAAATGACTCCCGAAATCCTTCTCCAACTGCTCCACCCTGCCTGCACTCTCTTTCTCACCTCACTATCGCAGCCCCCATTTTCCTGCACAGTTGACCCCAGGTACTTGAATTCACCAACTTTCTTTACATCTACTCCTTGCATCTTCACCAGACACTCATCCCCATTCTCATTGATGCACATGCATTCTGTTTTGCTACTGCTCACCTTCATTCCTCTTCGTTCCAATGCATCCCTCCATCTCTCCAAACCCAACTCAACCTCCTTTCTACTTTCACCACATATCACAATATCATCCGCAAACATCATGTTCCATGGCGACTCTCGCCTCACTTCGTCCGTCAAGCTATCCATCACTATGGCAAACAAGAAAGGACTCAAAGCAGATCCTTGATGGAGTCCCACCTTCACCTTGAACCATTCAGTCGTTCCAACTGCACACCTCACTGCTGTTTCACTGTTCTCATACAGGTCTTGCACCACTCTAATATACTTCTCATTCACTCCACTCTTTCTCATACAATACCATAACTCATCTCTCGGCACTCTATCGTATGCCTTCTCCAGGTCTACAAACACACAGTGTAGCTTTCTCTGGCCTTTTCTGTACTTCTCCATTAACATCCTTAAAGCAAAAATTGCATCCGACGTGCTCTTTGGACCATGTGATCCAAATACAGAATATTACGTCAGCTTTCTAAAATTTAAGCCGTTTCTTCAGTCTTTGATTGGTAATATCTCAAGAACGGATAAACATTTTAATTCTGTAAAAAGCACGTTGTTTAGCATTCAATTCTAAAGTCAGCGAGAGCAGTTTCAAGCAGTTTGGACTGAATTGAAATTTTCACCTGATATGCCTAGTTCTTGTCCTGTCTGTCGGACCGGAGTAGAGATTCTTTACAAAGAGAAGTCGTCTCCGGATCACCTTGATCCCTATCTGTGGTGAATTTGTGGTGTGGTTTGTACTGTGTTTGGGGATTTAGGAATGGGCCGTGCAGTATAAACAGCAATCGGGTGATAAATATTGTTGTGTATATATTGTAAAATAGCCCTTGTGTGTCCTGAACCCGGTTTGCACCCCAGGAACCCTGGATGTCCCCTCATTACCCCCTGCTCCAGCTGAAGCTCCGTCACAGTTCAGTTATGATTTGTGAATGAGTGTGATCACTCCGTGGACGTGTGTGTATGTGCATGCGTAGGTTGAAGGTTTGAGGGGTTTCAGAAATATTTACTCAGTTAAATCTCATTCTTGACTGCTCCGTCATGGATTTCCAGGAAGAGTTCAACTGCCCCCCCCACCCCACACGCATTTTCTCTCTCTCTCTCTCTCTCTCTCTCTCTCTCATACACATACACAAACAGATGAACGAGGGGCAAAATTAAGAAAGAACGAAAAGGGTGGAAATTTTGACTCAGCATTTTGATGTTTTCACAGAAAACAGTTTTCACATCACGCTCTCTTTCTCCACACACACACACACACACACACACACACACACACACACACTTGTGCATTTCCTCACTTATCCCCATGGCTGGTCCGTATAGCCTTGGGGGGGAACCTTAGAAAGAAATGGGGGATGGAAGGAGGGAGGAGGACAGATTTTTTGGGAGGTAAATTGGAACCATACTGCGTTGCCTCTGGACCCCTCGCCTTCCTGGAAAACGTGCACGGATCCACATCCATGCACATACACCCAGGGTCCAGTCTTAACTCTCTGGTATTTGAACCATGCTGACTATGTATACATCTGTGTGTGACATGCAAAACCATTTACGCTGGACACCGCAACACTTACACACATGGATGCTATGCGCTTACCAGCTTACACAGACAGTTAATTCAGTTAAAGTGGTTAGGAGTTGTGTGTGTGTGTGTGTGTGTGGGGGGGGGGGGGGGTTGCAGAAGCTTCATCCCTTTTCGTCCTCTCTTCACAGAGTAAAGGCCGAGTCAGCTGACACTTCTCAAAATCTTCTCTTGTGTAGGTTGACAAAGGACAAAAAACAAGCCCGGATCCAAACCGCTCGGCTTTTGTCCCTCTGTCTCTTGCTTTTTTAGCCTCGTTTTTTGGGAGTGATGGAGTTTGGTGGAGTCAGGGTCTTTCTGCCAGGACCCCGTCTGGAACATATTACAGCTGAGATTCAACACATGGCAACAGTTAAAGAGAGAGAGAGAGAGAGAGAGAGAATGGGGGGAGAAAAAGAAAAACATAGCAGATTCAACATTTGGGCCGTGTGTCAGTGAGACGCCCCCACATGCGCCAGTCGCCTTCGTCCTTCTCATGATGGTTTTTTTTTCCCCTTCTTGTTCTCTTGCTTTCCTGCCCTCCATTTGACATCACACACCCTCACTTTTTCTCCCAACTTCATACATTTGGTTGAGTTGTTATTCTCGTTTTCACAATCTCTCTCTCGCACATTCTCTAAAATGCTGTGTACTGCTATATGACACGCTATAGGGATGAGAAGGAGGACATCAGGCGTTGATTTGCTTGTGTCCACGTGCTCAAATCTTCCCATCTACAGTATACTACATCTGTAAATTGCAGCTGACTAGGCTGTAATATGTTATACACTGTTTAGTTCGCAACATATAGAGATCTTGCATGTGACGTCACAGCCGATCCAGATTGTGACAGACGCCATCTTGTCGGTCAAACGCCATATTTCCACCTTCTACTTCTACCTTTTCTTCTGGAAAACCCTACTATATACAATTCTACTACAACGGCTGCGGCTACAAGCTCTCCCTACCTGTGCATGTTTTTTATGTTTTTTGTGTGTATTTTTGCGTGTTGTTCGTCTGTACCGGACTTCAATATCCACTACAACCTTATGGACTTACTGGACATTGGTTTCCAGCAGAAAATGACAGTTTGTAGCGATTTCCATCGCATGCACAACATTCCGGACGAGATAGCGAGACCAGCGGGGTCTCCGTGGATTGTTATCGGGTCTGGCAGGCGAAGGAGGCGTCGTCGGGAGAGGAAGCAAAAGCGAGGCTGCAGGCAGAGCCGGCCTGTTGACTAAGCTCAGAAAACAGCCACTCAAATCTCCACTGCCAAGCCTCTACCTCTCCAACGCCAGATCCATGGTAAACAAGACGGACAATTTGTACCTTATTCTATTCTATAATCGGCTGGTCAGTGCTATACTAGATACTACTGATATATCTAGTATCAGTACTAGTAATACTTAAGTGACTTACCCGTCCAATGAGGATTGTTATTTTCTTGTTTACAAGATGCCACATCTGAGGGCGGCTGACAAATCCTGAATTTCTGTAAAGATAACTGTCCAGAGATTTATAAGCACACAGTGCTTCACCACTGAACAGCGAGGGAAAGTTAATGAGGTAATTATACACGCCTGGGTATTCCACCTCTGGCAGTTCAATATCCACTGACACGGTCGTGAAAACTACGTCCGGTAAGCGATAAGGGTCACTAATCTGTAGGTCGTTTATTTTAGACATATATCTAGTTATCTGTTCGTTAGAAAAATGAGCCATGTAGTCCGTCGGTTGAAATTTATCCATTTTGTACACGAGTGCAGCAGTATTCAGCTGTGTTTTTTACCGACAAGATGGCGGCTGTGTACTTTCCGGTCACGTGACTGCAAGATCTCTATAAAAATAAAAACACCTTCACATACATACATACACACACACACACACACACACACACACACACACGCGCACTTACTTAAATATGTTTTTCCTCTTATTCCGTTCTCGGAATGGCTGAAATGACCCTTGGCCATAGGTGAGTTCATGACTGATAGCCAGTGTGCTATGCGTTACTGCACTGTGAGGGTGCAGGGCTTTTTAGGAGACGTGCTGATTTGTTGGTTAGACCCCCACCACCACCCCACACAGAATAGCATATTATTCATATCGGGCACTTCGAAGATGTTTAATTTCCCCCAATCCTTTTCGTGGGACCAGAAATTAGGAACGTGAGGCTTGGAAAATCAGCACAAGGACATTTAATAAAACAGTGAAGAGTTAAGTAGAAGTGATCACGTACCTTTTAGCATTTAGGTTGCAGCTTGACGAGAGGACAGTATGATACCGATATATATGCATTAAAATACACTTCTGATTATCGTCAGATGTCGGTGGTTATAGAAGTCCATTGTTATTTGCTGTAAAATTGGCGGAAAGTGGAAATTTTGCTTTGTATCAGTCAGTCAATTTTCCAACCCTTAACACTGAAAAAAAAAAAAGTAAAAAAAATATATATAATTCCTCTTTTCGAACAACATCTCAACAAAACATAAACCAGAAGGGCACTCGGAGAGCTCAGACCTCCACCAAGGACAACAGTCGACTCTTCTATGATGTGCAAATCTGTAACCGCAACCACTTTATACTGTATGTCTGAATATATTTCCAAAATTATTAGCATTCTGTGCCTACGCGTGTATCCCAAAGGATTACAGGTACCTGTGAACGTAGATCGTGATGTAGACTCATCGTATTTCTACATTGACTGTATTTTTGTCACTACCGAACCTTACTGCCATCTATTGCCATGTGTTTTTTTTTTTTTTAAGATGTACGCCATTGTTGAGTGCAGACTTCCCATCCATTCCATCCATCCGTTATCTGTAGCTGCTTATCCTGTGCAGGGTCACAGGCAAGCTGGAGCCTATCCCAGCTGACTATGGGCAAGAGGCGGGGTACACCCTGGACAAGTTGCCAGATCATCGCAGGACAAACAACCATTCACACTCACATTCACACCTACGGTCAATTTAGAGCCACCAATTAGCCTAACCTGCATGTCTTTGGACTGTGGGGGAAACCGGAGCACCCGGAGGAAACCCACACGGACATGGGGAGAACATGCAAACTCCTCACAGAAAGGCTCTCGTTGGCTGCTGGGCTCGAACCCAGAACCTTCTTGCTGTGAGGCGACAGTGCGAATCACTACACAACTGTACTGCCTGAGTGCAGACTTCCCTCAAGGCCAAATGCTGTGTCTTGCAGCGTTTGCCAAAGTGAAACTAAATTCGTGGATCTGCCTTGTAACGGATTCTTCCTTGGCTCATGCTACACCCTTCCACCAAGTTTCTTGGAAATCAGGTTGGTAGGTTTTGCACAATCTTGCATATAGACAGACGGACAAATTAACAAACCACACCAAAACCACAGGCTGCATCCGAATTCTCAGTACGTACTAACGCTGGTTAAGTACCTACTATACCCGACTGTAACTGTAGTACATTCAAGTAGTAAGGATGCAATTAGGATGTACTCTATTACCGTCTTACCTGTCCTCTGACTCAGATGTTCACGGATGACGTATACCCATGCGTGCCATGAAGGGGAAAATATAATATTTGTCTTTCGACAACGGCAGAAATGTTTAAACAATTCCTGATACATCTGTATACCACTGCAACACCTGGCTTTGCTTCAGACAGCCATCTTCTTTCTATATTTCCCAGGGGAATTCTTCTTATTCTTCATTGATTATTCACAGTGTAATGTAGCGTAGCATAATCATCCCACTATTATTAGCTGCTACTGAGTATTCAGACACCATATAGCAGGGCTTTCCCTATAAAAAACTATCAGAGCGGTGCTACTGATGCAGAGCCAGCCTCGAGGGCCCTGAAGGCTGCTGGGGGGTCTGGGGGCATGCTCCCCCGGGAAAGTTTTGAAATAAGAGACTTCAAATGGTGCATTCTGGTGGCATCCAGGGCTGATTTCGGCACAATTCAACATTATTAAGTTAGCTCTTTTTTACCTTGTCAAATATGCAAGGGACAAAATTAGATTCGAAATGTAAACACTTCGGAGTGGACCTTCATTTTCCAATTCCAGGATGCCAGGAACAGAATCGAGGTCAAATCATGCAACAGCACCATCTAGCGACCAATGCCGACAAAGTGGTTTTATGTATGGTTGTTAATAGCAGTCAGTGCACGCAGCGAAACCTTTTATTTTCACTTCTGGGTTGAGTACCAGGATAGCCTAGGCATGCATAGAGAGATAGATATTTGATTGTCATTGCACATTACTATACAACGAAACATTGTTTGAGGGCTCAAATCACAGAAGCATTAATAATATGTTCAATTTATATAGCGCCTTTCTCAAAACCCAAGGTCGCTTTACAATAATAGGCAGAAAAAAGAAAAGGAAAAAAATCCACCAAATAGAGGTCAGGATATCATTCCAGTGGTGTAGCAGCCACAGTCCCACAAAAACAAGTCCCACAGCTCCAGCACAGCCGCCGTGACGCCGCCAGCAACATCGCTCGGAACACCACGCCATGGATCGACAAAGCGAGCACAGAAGCACCGCCACGCAAAGCGCTGGTACGTCCCAAACCGCCTGCACAGCCGCCGCGACGCCACCAAGCAACATCGCTCGGAACATCACGCCAAGCACTAAAGCACAGAGCGCTGGACAACCACGATGTTAAAATGAGCAACGAGCTCACTGCAGTCCATAGCTGGGAGCACAGGCATCACCCACGGCGAACCAAGGCCTGGAGGGAACCGACGCCCAAAACTGGGTCCGGAGCTACACCACAACTGGCGGACAAAAACACTCAAACAAACATCAAACACAGAAAAAAGAAAAAAATTAAAATAAAAAAAGGAGAGAAAATTATATATATATATATATATATATATATATATATATATATATATATATATATATATATAAGCAGCATACTGGCATATAAGCAGTAGTATAAATTGCAGTATGTAATTATTCACTGTAGGTCTATGGACAAACTATTGAACATCATGGATGATGCCAGTCACCCTCTGCACACCGTCATCAGCAACCAGAGGAGCCTGTTCAGTGACAGAATGCTCCTTCCCAAGTGCAGGACGAACAGACTCAAAAACTCCTTTGTCCCTCACGCCATCAGACTGTACAACTCCTCTCTGGGGGGGAGGAGGGGTAACAGGAGGACAGGAAGGAGCAGTAGCCTAGCCTAGCCTGACAAAAAGCAAATACTGGACAATGTGCAATACCTCTCCTGCTGGACTTTTTTTTTTCTTTTCCCATATCTTATTCTTTTTTTTTATACACTATATTGCTAAAAGTATTCGCTCACCTGCCTTGACTCACATATGAGCTTAAGTGACATCCCATTCCTAAGCCATAGGGTTCAATATGACGTCGGTCCACCCTTTGCAGCTAGAACAGCTTCAACTCTTCTGGGAAGGCTGTCCACAAGGTTTAGGAGTGTGTTTATGGGAATTTTTGACCATTCTTCCAGAAGCGCATTTGTGAGGTCACACACTGATGTTGGACGAGAAGGCCTGGCTCTCGGTCTCCGCTCTAATTCATCCCAAAGGTGTTCTATCGGGTTGAGGTCAGGACTCTGTGCAGGCCAGTCAAGTTCATCCACACCAGACTCGGTCATCCATGTCTTTATGGACCTTGCTTTGTGCACTGGTGCACAGTCATGTTGGAAGAGGAAGGGGCCAGCTCCAAACTGTTCCCACAAAGTTGGGAGCATGGAATTGTCCAAAATGTCTTGGTATGCTGAAGCATTCAGAGTTCCTTTCACTGGAACTAAGGGGCCAAGCCCAGCTCCTGAAAAACAACCCCACACCATAATCCCCCCTCCACCAAACTTTACACTTGGCACAATGCAGTCAGACAAGTACCGTTCTCCTGGCAACTGCCAAACCCAGACTCATCCATCAGATTGCCAGATGGAGAAGCGCGATTCGTCACTCCAGAGAACGCGTCTCCACTGCTCTAGAGTCCAGTGGCGGCGTGCTTTACACCACTGCATCCGACGCTTTGCATTGCACTTGGTGATGTATGGCTTGGATGCAGCTGCTCGACCATGGAAACCCATTCCATGAAGCTCTCTGCGCACTGTTCTTGAGCTAATCTGAAGGCCACATGAAGTATGGAGGTCTGTAGTGATTGACTCTGCAGAAAGTTGGCGACCTCTTCACACTATGCGCATCAGCATCCGCTGACCCCGCTCCGTCAGTTTACGTGGCCTACCACTTCGTGGCTGAGTTGCTGTCGTTCCCAAACACTTCCATTTTCTTATAATACAGCTGACAGTTGACTGTGGAATATTTAGGAGCGAGGAAATTTCATGACTGGATTTGTTGCACAGGTGGCATCCTATCACAGTTCCACGCTGGAATTCACTGAGCTCCTGAGAGCGACCCATTCTTTCACAAATGTTTGTAAAAACAGTCTGCATGCCTAGGTGCTTGATTTTATACACCTGTGGCCATGGAAGTGATTGGAACACCTGATTCCGATAATTTGGATGGGTGAGCAAATACTTTTGGCAATATAGTGTATTTGTATTTGTAAATACTTAATTTATCTAGAAGTTTTCTCCATTTTCTTTTCTCTGTTTATCCTCTAATGATGCTGCTAGAATTTTAATTCCCCTGAGGGAACCCGCCCAAAGGGATCAATAAAGTTCTATCTAATCTAATCTAAGGTGCAGAGTGAGAGTCCAAGTCCGGATCAGGCCTCCAGCAGAGCTTTTACAGCCCTGGGGAAGAAGCTATTTTGGTGTCTTGCTGTTTGTGACTTTATGATGCTAAGCCTGCCAGAGGGAAGAGTGTCAAAAAGACATTGTCCGGGGCGAGCAAGGTCAGTCCTAATCTTTTGTGGCTCGGTTTCTCAGCCTGGCAGAGTAGATCTGTTCCAGGGATTGGAGAGGGGTACCAATGATTTTAGATGCAGTCCTGATGATCCGCTGCAGATCTTTCTTCTCCTCAGAGGTGTAGCTGGAGAACCACACTATGCGTTCATAGCTCAGAACACTTTGTATGGTGCACTGGTAGAAGTTGGCGAGGTGCTTCTGTGAGAGCCCAGTTTTCCTCCGGGATCACAGGAAGACTGTCCTCTCTTGCCCCTTTTCCACCAAAGCCGTTCCAGGGCTGGTTCGGGGCCAGTGCTTAGTTTGGAACCGGGTTTTCTGTTTCCACTGACAAAGAACTGGCTCTGGGGCCAGAAAAAGCGGTTCCAGGCTAGCACCAACTCTCTGCTGGGCCAGAGGAAAGAACCGCTTACGTCAGCGGGGGGGGGCGGAGTTGTTAAGACCAACAACAATAACAAGACCGCGAAAGATCACTATTTTTAAGCGACGAGAAGCAGCAGCTGTACAAACGCGAAGTCATCCATTATTATTGTTGTTGCTGCTGCTTCTTCCGCATTGTTTTTGCTTCGATATTCGCGCCAAGGTTTATGCAAACGTAGCGACGTAACTGACGTATACAGCGGCGTAATGACGTGGCTCCCCTTAGCACCGCGAGCTATGGAAAAGCAAACTGGTTCTCAGCTGGCTCGCAAGTTGAACGAATTGTGAACCAGCACCAGCACTGGCCCCGAACCAGCCCTGGAACTGATTTGGTGGAAAAGAGGCAACATAGGTGTCAGGGTTCTCCAGGTGAGTCAGTACAGTGTGGAGCATGAGGAAGATGGTGTCCTCAGCGCACCTGTTGGTTTTGTAGGCAAACTGGTACTGGTCCAGGTCAGCAGGGACGGAGGCTTTGATGTAGTTCATCACCAGTCTTTCGAAGCATTTCATGATTAGGCCAAACAAAATAATATGTGTTTCCGGTTACCTGACCGACCCTGTAAAAACACTGCGACCCTTCAACTGTTTATGACCACGATAAACAAACTATTTCTCGTGCCCGACCCTACCTGCTTGGCAGCCACCTGGCAAGTCAAACGAGAACCATTAGGGCGTGTCATATAAACTACTCGGCATTTGCCGAAAGACATGAGGCCCGTCAGGAGTAAATTGACAACCAACATGCACCTCCCTCTACTCCAGCCCTTTCAAACCAGCACGGGCACGGCCTGGTAGGACGGTGCCTCAGCCAGTCATTCGCCACCATGCAAGCGCTGCTCAGCGACTTAAGTTTTGATTTGATCCATGGCTCCAGCCCACCTTTAAACGTTTATAACTCGGACACCGAAGGTCGCAGCAAAGCCAAATTCCGTAGGCATTTCTAGACAGGGGTCACCGTTAGATGCAATCGAATACATAGCTGAACAATGCTGCGTATTCTTGCTAGTCTTACAATGATGATTATCTTAGATTTTTAAGTCGAAAAACTGGCCACCCTTGTGTTCATGCCTCGAAGGGTCGGATGTAAATGACTGCTTGCACACGCGCAGTATATTTCATCGATTCTTCCGGGTGCCTATAAAATGGAAGTTCGCCTCGGAACAAAAAGCGACACAGTGGACAGAAATGTTTGCTTGTCAAATCAGCCTATTGCAATGCAAAAGATATTCACAACAATTTAAAAATATTTCCAAATGAAGAACTATAGAGTAACTACAACATTGTTTCCTACAACAAATCACACAGTTCTGACGTTCTGGGATCAGTTGCAAACGTTTAACGAGTATTTTGCAAAAAAAGTTTTCAAAGGAAACGTCTCACTTTTTCCTACCTAGCCTAGAAAATTTGTTGTAAACTTTTGGGATAAGCAAATTTTTTTTCCCCTACCTACCTACCCTATTTTGAAAACCCAGGAAACACGTATATATTATTTTGTTTGGCCTTATCGGTGTTAGCGCAACAGGCCGATAATCATTCAAGCATGTGGCTGCTGAGCGCTTTGGGACAGGGATGATGGTTACAACTTTAAAGCAGGAGAGGACTATGGCCTCCTTCAGTGACTTGTTGAATATGTCAGTGAAAACAGCCGCCAGTTGGTGTGCACATGCTTTTAGAGCACGTCCTGGGACCCCGTCCGGACCAGTCGCCTTCCTGCCATTGATGTTGAGCAGGGCCTGCTTAACCTGGTACTGGTGCAATACCACTGGATGTCTCTCTTTCTGAGCGTGGCTGGAAGTGTGTGAAGGACGTTGACTGTGGGTGAGGGATGCTGCGGAATGCCTCATATATTTACAATATCTTCCTATTTCTATAGTTATCACTCATTTTCAGAGGGGAATAGGAGATATTTAGGTGCAGAAAGTACTCTGCATTATTCAATTCATGTTTTTTTTGGTGTGCCAGTGACGGTACGATGCTGACGTCGCACAGCACGGCAGAGTGCCACATATCCACACTTTGGAGAAAGCCCTGATACGTTCTGCTTTTGCGTACTAATAGTATGGAAGTATAACTATTCAGATGCCTCCTTGTCAGGGGTAAATACACAAAAAATTTTTCGTAGCATCTCATCTCATTATCTGTAGCCGCTTTATCCTGTTCTACAGGGTCGCAGGCAAGCTGGAGCCTATCCCAGCTGACTACGGGCGAAAGGCGGGGTACACCCTGGACAAGTCGCCAGGTCATCACAGGGCTGACACATAAACACAGACAACCATTCACACTCACATTCACACCTACGGTCAATTTAGAGTCACCAGTTAACCTAACCTGCATGTCTTTGGACTGTGGGGGAAACCAGAGCACCCGGAGGAAACCCATGCAGACACGGGGAGAACATGCAAACTCCACACAGAAAGGCCCTCACCGGCCACGGGGCTCGAACCCGGACCTTCTTGCTGTGAGGCGACAGCGCTAACCACTACACCACCGTGCCGCCTTTTCGTAGCATTTACAAAAAAATTTATGTTTAAACTACTGTGATTTCCCTAGCTGCTGATGCTTGCTTTGTGTCTGAATGACCTCTTTTGTTGCTTGATGTAGGAAAATGTTTCTGAATAAACCCTTATACATATTGAGTATAAATACACAGCTGATTATCGGAAATCGCACGCACGGATTAGTCGAGAAATTCGGACTATTTCTCGATAATCACCTCGAGCGACTCGACAAAATGTCTGCCGATCGCGTCGTCGCTGTAAGTGAGGAAGACCTACAGACTGTGAAAGAAAATCCCGTTCCTAAAAGCACTAAAGATGCTACCAAGTTTGGACTAAAACTATTCACAGGTAAGCTGGGATTGGGATTTATTTTTTATCGATTTCAGAACAAAGTATTTTAATGTGACTCAGCGTAGATAAGTGACACAAGTCTGTGCTACACTGTTATTACATTTCCATGCTGCTTTTGAAGTTTGAAATAATTTTTTTAAAATACTTTTTTAATAATCACCCGTGTATTTATACTAAAACAATTATCAGGCTCAGTGAATATCGGTGAATAATAACCTTGACGACTTCTTGAATAATTGTTAAATATATTGTGCTGTATTTTTTTTTTTATTGCTCTCTCTAAAAAAAAAAAACAAAACTAATTTTGCAGTGAGTCTATTTAGTGAGTAATAAGACCTGTAAGATTGAACCTTCCTGGTAAGTTATTAAAAAGATTCCTGCATGAGGATTCCAGCAAAAGGTCAACAACAATAAAGCAGCGCTGCACTGTATAAATAAATAAAACAACCCCGAACAGTCGAAAGCAAAAAATATAGGAAGTTTATAGACTGTGCAGCCCTCATCCTTAAAGCATTAAGTCTAGCCTGAGGAAGCTTAAACAAGAGCGGCTGTGAATCTTCACGTCATCTGATCATGTAAATAAAACTAAACGGCAGTAATCAGCCTTAGTGTTAAAAGGAAATGATGAGGTGAGGCATGGTCGGCTGTTGTTTCTCGCCCGAATTGGGAATCTCATGGAGATTAAATAGAAGGATGGTTCCGAAACGCGGGACAGATGAAGACGGCGTGTCTGCTCTGGACGTGTCTTTGGGTAAATGGGGAACTATAGTGTCGCATTGTACCGAATCAAATAATCATCTTCGGCCAATCATATCATCCAGAGCTGTGAGCCAACCCCACACTGGCTTCGTAATCCACTGCACAATGAAAGTGTGTTCGTTCCAGAGCTGAGTCAGAGTTATTACTGACCCATGTTCACCCACAATTGACCTCTTGTGACCTTCTGCTCAACAGGTCTGCCGGAGCGCGGTTGCTATGGGAGACGATGCTCGTCGCTAAGCAAAAGGAGGCGGTGATGGAGGTGAGGAGGCAGCTTGTGGAGGCAGCCAGCAAAGAGAACCTGCCAATCAAAATGAGTCTGGGTACGCCCACTGTGTACACACACACACACATTATATATATATATATATATATATATATATATATATATATATACTACCGTTCAAAAGTTTGGGGTCACTTTGAAATGTCCTTATTTTTGAAAGAAAAGCACTGTTCTTTTCAATGAAGATCACTTTAAACTAATCAGAAATCCACTCTATACATTGCTAATGTGGTAAATGACTATTCTAGCTGCAAATGTCTGGTTTTTGGTGCAATATCTACATAGGTGTATAGAGGCCCATTTCCAGCAACTAAGACTACGTTCAGACTGCACCCTGAAACGACCCATATCCGATTTTTTTGCCCATATGCGACCTGTATCCGATTTGTTATTGACAATCTGAACCACACCGATCCGATTTTTTTCACATGCGACCCAGGCCGCTTGGATATGTGGTCCTAATTCCGATGCATATCTGTTATTTTCACATGCGACTGCAGTCTGACCGGACAGGTCGCATTCATGCGACCTACACGTCATCAACAAGAGACAAACGTTACTATTCTGCGTTGGCTAATCCCGCGTCTTTGGTGGAAAACAACAACATTTATACAGTTTTCAGAATTTAAATAGACTTTTATAGAATTGATCAAGCTAATGATGGATTTGGTAGGGACCTGGATGTTGATCTGTTAGCCTGATTAAATAAAACAGTTTCTATAACTGATTTATAACTTAAACCATCCTGTATTACAAGATTATAAGATTGTTCTGGAAATTTCCAGTAATTTGACACCTTCGGTCTCATTAGTCTGCTGCCCACATTAATCAGATTATTGTGTGAGTTCCGCCGCCACCACAAAAACCACATCGCCAGTTCTCACCTCATCTCCATGCTTTACTTGCAAACTTGAAGAGTGCGCTTTTTTTTGTTTACGTATTACGTAGATGTGCTTATATTACGTGTCAATTTGCGCATGCGGGACACTTTTGGGTCGTTTTCCGTTCAGATTGGAGATCGCATACAAGTCTCATATAATTGGTAATGTGAACGGCCTAACAAAAAAATCGGATTTCACAACAAATCAGATATGGGTCGTTTCAGGTTGCAGTCTGAACATAGTGTATCACTCCAGTGTTCTAATGGTACAATGTGTTTGCTCATTGCCTCAGAAGGCTAATGGATGATTAGAAAACCCTTGTACAATCATGTTAGCACAGCTGAAAACAGTTGAGCTCTTTAGAGAAGCTATAAAACTGACCTTCCTTTGAGCAGATTGAGTTTCTGGAGCATCACATTTGTGGGGTCGATTAAATGCTCAAAATGGCCAGAAAAATGTCTTGACTATATTTTCTATTCATTTTACAACTTATGGTGGGAAATAAAAGTGTGACTTTTCATGGAAAACACAAAATTGTCTGGGTGACCCCAAACTTTTGAACGGTAGTGTATATTTGTCTCGCTATCCTTGTGAGGACCTTCTACTGACATTATTGTCGTTAATTAATGCTGTGCCTGCACCTCAACCTAGCACTAACGTTAACCTCAGTAATGAAAAGGAAACTTTTTGGCTCGTTTTGTTTTGTTTAAAAACAGCAATTTCCTTATGGGGACCATCCAAATGTCCCCACAAGGTCGACATTGTCAGATTTTACTATCCTTGTAGGGACATTTGGTCCTCAGCAGGATATGCACGCGTGCGCGCACACATCCTGCTCAGTTTTAAGTTCCAATCCGACAGCATTAAGGTTTGATTAACACTTGAGCACCAGTACAGCACGACACACGTACAGCTTGGCTCTGTTAGCACGAGTTCAACAACCATAAATGTGTGGTGCTCTAATGGGCTTTTAATGAGTGCCATTTTGACAGTGAGCCCAAACCCCCCCCCCCCCCCCCCCCCCCCACACACACACACACACACACACACACAATATCAATTCATCTATTCTGATCCAGACGGATGACCATACGGAATAAACGCCCACATTAAAACTGATTTATTATTAGCAGTTTTATTTTTGTGATGTCGCACCAAGAAGATGGATCAAGAGAAGAAGCATGTTGTGAACAGACAGCTCAGAAGAGAAAAAGAGAAACTGTGTGTGTGTGTGTGTGTGTGTGTGTGTGTGTGTGTGTGTTTTTTTTTTGGGGGGGGGGTTGTAATGAAAGCAAGGCAGAAGAGCTGAGGAAAGATTGAGGCTTTGGGTAAAGACCCACAGCGCCTCCATCAGGTGTCGTTCAGTATTTATTATGTGTGTAAAGCACATGTGGCTGCAAAGGAAATCTGAAACACATGTTGGCACACACACTCTCACACACTCAAACATGTCCTATTGTTTGTAAGTTAAGCTGCGAGGGCAAAAATGAAGGTCAAAACTACTTTTATTTGTACAGAGAAAAGCTGGAGAAGCAGATTTCATCTACTCGCTTTCAAGCCCTTGCATAACACACACACACACATGCAGGAGCGTAGTCTCACCATGTACTTGCAGGCTTACTCACCCATAAGACCTTCTTTTTCATTCAGACTCTATGGACATGGATCATGGGCACTTACTGAAGCAGTCAGTCAACGTTCATGTGAACACCACAAACGATCTGCATGTGATCAAAGATTGTGATGATGTAAGCCAGCGTTAATCACTGCACAGCCTAAAACAAAGTGAAGAGGCTGCGATATCTTCTGAATTATGAATAGCTACTATCTAGCGGATTTTATATCTGTGACGAATCTCAGTCATCCAGGTACATACTGTAGTAATCTGTGGTTGGTTGAAGAGAGCAACTGGACTTGCTTGAAGATCATTGAAAACGTTTCGCCTCTCATCCTAAAGTATGCGGGAGTATGAGAGGACTTCCAGAAAACTGGCAGACATCTTAGCCAGAGAGGATCGTTCATTTTTGTCAACCTGGAACGACCATCATCGAAGAGAGGTGGGTGTCTATGACATCTTTTATCAGCCACCTACAATGCAGCCATCAGCATTCGGATTCGGATTCTATGATGATCCATGAGAGGATAAATACTGGATACTCCCTATTATAGCCCGGTCACACCGCCCGAACTTTGCTGGAGCGTTCCTTGAACGGTAGGGAGGGGGGGGCTGAATTTCGACAACGCTCGTCACCGCGCACAAAATGGGAAAAAAATCGAAAACACGGGCGTTGGCTTAGCTGTGCACCGCTGAAGCCGGCGTTGCTTTAGCGTTGGTTTAGCGGTAGCGAGCGTTGGTTTAGCGGTGACGTGAGCATTGGTATAGCGGCATTCTGCGCATGCGGGCTTTGGCTCGGCGGGGGTATAAAGTTGGTTTAGCGGCATACCGCTTGTGACTGCGGAGCTGAACGGATCGTTTTGATACAAGTTCTGATAGATTTTTGATAGAAGCTCCACCATCAGCTTGTCATACAGTCCATGTTCAGGCCTTCTCAGTATCCACTGTCTGACCCACACAACTCTGTCTCTCCTTCTTCTCTCTCTTCTCCTTCTGTCAACAACTTGTTGCAATCTGAGGAGGTTCTGATTCTGCTGCTGGACTAGTGCACCAATCATAGCAAGTCTCTCAGCATCCATGGTGATACAGTTTTACTGTAACTTTGAGCAGATTCGATATAGATGAGGTCTGAACTCAACGGCAGCTCGATTCCAAATGAGCTCCTGGTCCATTTCTCCCCGTATTTATAGCCAAATTCTGGTCCCGCTCCGACACCTCTATACCAACGCCAAACCAAAGTTCATTGCCGCCATGGATAGCTGCTTCAACGCCCGACACCGTTCCAGCAACCCCGTGCCCGCTCATAAAACGCTTGCAACCGCTCCACCGAAGTTTGTGCAACGTTTAATCGCCGCCCAGGCAACACTGGCGAAGCAGCGGTGGTCCAGCGTTCAAGATTTCTGCGTTGGCCTAGCGGACCCAAGCGTCCACGAACTTGCGTCTAGCGGTGCCAAACTTTGACTGGGCGTTGGTGGAGCGGGGGTGAACTTTGCTGGGGCGGAAAATTGCCCCTCCTCACCGCTCGCAATATTTTGTGCAGCTCAAAGCTTTCGGAGCGGTAGGAGGGCCCCTCGAGAAACATCAGCGGTGGCCGAGCGTATACGGTGTTGCTTTAACGGGGGCCAACTTTTGTTAAACGGTGGTGAACGGTTACGAGCGATGATGAATTTTTTTCACCGCTCCAGGAACGCTCCAGCAAAGTTCGGGCGGTGTGACCAGGCTATTAGTCAGACAGAACTGAGGAAGCCTTTAGGATGAGAGGTGAAACGTTTTCAAGAATCTTCAAGCAAGTCCAGTTGCTCTCTTCAACCAACCACAGGTGTCTAGTGGATTTTTGGAATAGAACGCAAGTAAGAGTCGATAACATAGTCATACGACGGACATCGTCATTCAGCGTACAGACTCGCAGCTACACGTAAACGCGAAACATGTCTTCAAGTGTGTTTCGAGCGAATATCATAAACCAGCTTCCAGCAACATTTCCATCCCAAGTACATTTACAAAACACCTAAAACTAGCCTTAAACTTTTATCGGAAATGGAGACGCTCCTCAGAACCTGTGTGGGGAAACGAGTATTTCACATGTACAGTATTTCTAAAGCACTCGCATCAGTCCGTTCCATAATCGCCCTTTCACAGACACACTAGCCGGGTTTCCACTAGTTTTGCGCAATACTAGAAGGAATATTTTTAAAATGTCACCAAAACACAATTGTGAATGCTCTCCATTTCCATTAAAGCTAGACGGCCTTTTGATTTCATAAAATCGGTGAAATTTAGTTCCCTCTGAAATGTGGTTATTGTGATACGTTTATTTCTGTAATATCTTTAAAAAAAAGGCCATTCTGTGGCTGCGAAGTTATTTAATTTGAAGGGATTCCTGAGCAAATAATGTGCATGAAATCGCTCGCTTCGCGCAGTTAAGCAGACAGAGGAAGTCCGTGTGCGCATGCGCAGGTTTACCTTCTTCATCTTTTGGGTTTTACGGCAGCTGGCAGCCACAGTGTTGCATTACTGCCATCTACAGGTTTACCCTGACCGTACACTGACAGTTCCATCATTCCGTCGCTAAACGAACAGCTGATCACACCGAGGTGCTCGCTGAGCGCCGATATTTATTAGTTTGGTCCTGCGTTTCCTTTCCTTCGCAACATAACGTCTTTTCTTCTCATTTTCCGTTACTGTAGTCGGTCTTTCACATTTTCATTCGCACACTCCCTGTTTTCTCTCCTGTTTCAAATCTGTATCCCACAATGCCTTGCGCGAACAGGGAAAGCCCACCATGTGATGCATGATGTAGTATCTTGTATTGCGTCATGGTGAAGCAGGAAAAAATAGCGGAGAATTTAGGGCCACGTGGCCCTTAATTAATTAATTAATTCATTCATTCATTCATTCATTCGTTGTTCTATTAGGGGAAAAAAATAACAAATAAAATCAGAAGTCTGTGATTTGATTTCAGTAGCTTTCGGTCCACTAAACAAAAATAACTGGGTGTCGGGGGAAATTCTTTTTATAACCTACACTTGGAAAAATCTGAAAGGCAGTCTACCTTTAAATGCAAAAATTGTGTTCCCATTTTAATTTTGAAAATATTGCTTTATCAGAACCGGTGAATGGAAACAAGGCTACTGTCTACACTTACGCTTTGCCGTTTTATGAGAATTTCGTTGCTTCTTTCTTTAACCAGGTAAAATATTATTGAGATTAATCTCATTTTCAAGACAGACCTGGCCATGAAGGCAGCATGCAGAGTTTCAACAAGTGAACAAACAACAAATAAATGCAATACAGTTCGCATAACAACACGAGTTTGAAAAATATTACTTATCTACAGCAATATTTACCGATGGACCTAAACTACTACAATGGACTTCTATGCGTATCCTTTAAAATTGATTTCAAATTCTTCCAGTAGAACCAGTTCAGTTCGTTTTAGGTTGACATTGAGTTACCGCCAACTGAAATCTGTTTTTTGAGTATAGGACATATTGACCATACCATAGAGATTTGTAAATAAAAGTGAACCAGTGACTCTGTCTACACGCATACAGTGATGGCCATTGAACTCATTTACTATAAAACAAGATATTGGCTCCAGCCAATGATCAATCATTGGATTTTTTAAAAAAATGAAACCAATCTGGCAACCCAGTCATTACCTGTCCTGGCCACTATCCCTCCAATGAAAAAATGTTCACAAGAGCAAGTATAGTGCAGCACAAATCCTGCCCCTGTGGAGTTCTGCTATTAGCTCTTGATGCAGTTCCTATTTTTGACCACTAGGTGCAATAATATTTCTCTGGACGCTAATGGCCCTTTTCCACTACCCTTTTTCAGCTCACTTCAGCTCGCTTCAGCTCACTTCAGCCCGACACGGCTCGCGTTTCGACTACCAAAAACCAGCACGACTCAGCTCGCTTCAGCCCTGCTTAGCCCCTAAAACTCGCACCGTTTTGGAGTGGGGCTGAAGCGAGCCAAGCCGTGCCGAGTGAGGTTGGGGGCGTGAGCAGACACTCCCCTGTGCACTGATTGGTGAGGAGGAGTGTCCTCACATGCCCACACACGCCCCGCGAGCGCGCTGGGATCTGTAAACACCGCAAACCCGGAAGAATAATAATTACGAATTACGAGAATTTCTGAAGCCTTATGCGCCTCGCCTCATCTATACGCTCTTGCCAGTATCTGTTGGCGTTGTCGGTGACAACAAGCCACAGCACCAAGACCAGCAACACTAACGACTCCATGTCCTCCATGTTTATTGTTTACTATCCGGGTCGTGAGACTACCGCTTAAAAGATCACTGAATCAGTGACATACAGAGCATCGTGGATGAGTTCGCGGAGCGCAAGGCTCGTCGTATGCCCTTCAAATAATGCGCGCAGTAGGCTATTGATGTTTTATTATGAGCCATGTACAGTATGTCGCCGAATGTTTTTTTGTTTCTGAGTTACATGTTCGTTTGAAGGACTTAATGTACAAAATAACATAGTTGCACCCCGTAGTGTTGAAATTGGTAAACACAGTGCATTCAGTGAGGTTTGCACCGCCCTCCTTTTATTTCTGACTCTTCCTGTCACCGTTGCAACCTCTGAGCGCTCATTCGTATGCCCTTCAAATAATGTGCGCAGTATAGGCTATTGATGTTTTATTATGAGCCATGTACAGTATCCTAATGTTTTTTGTTTCTGAGTTACATGTTCGTTTGAAGGACTTGATGTACTAAATAACATAGTTGCACCCGGTAGTGTTGAAATTGGTAAACACCGCAGTTGCGGACATTTTGTAGCCTAAAATTATGTTATGATAAGCTTTAATAAAGGGCCCGGTCATTTGCCCCGCCCCCGGCCCGGCTCTGACTTGTTCCGCCACTGTCACTGATGTCACTGTTTGCGCTGCTTAACGACATCACGTGACGTCCACCCACTTTCGCTAACTCCACCCAATGTGTCCACCCACTTCCAGCCAGCACGGTTCAGCGCGGTTGTAGTCGAAATGCAACTCCAACAGCCCCATTCAGCTCGACTCGGCACGGCACGGCTCAGCCGCGTTTGTAGTGGAAAAGCGGCATAAGGGTAGTGTTCATGCCCCATGATTGCGCAACATCTACGAATGTGAGCAAGTGAACGGAAAATTTTCCAGAGTTCCAAACGTTCGTTTTCCAGCACAAAATTAAATGTTACAGGAAACAAAAAAGTTTGTATCTGAGCAGCATATTCCATAAGAGAGCACTTTTCAGATTAAAAAAGAAAACATAATGAAGGCTGCTGGGTTTTGGTGCAAAATGAAGAAGCGAGTGTGACAGTCAAAGTGTCCAGAAGAACTGGGGCTGCTTCTGTAAGACGCTCAGTAAAACCTACAGCTCAGTTCCTTATCAAACTGCACTCACTGTACCTCAGACTATTTTATTTAATTTTTTTTTTAAAGCAAAGGGTTGTCTCACACCAAATATCGACTTTGTTTCATTTATTATGGCTTACTGCTGTTTATAGTATATATTTTTTTTTATGTTGAAACATTTTTCCCCTGTCCACACTAGGGATTTTGTACCGATACGAAACTACTTTCGTACCGCAACACCTGTCCACATTAGCAACTATACCGGTACTGTAGCGGTATAACTGTATCGGTACGAAACCCACAAATGTATGGGTTTCGTACCGGTACAGTATCAGTACTGTAGCGCTTCGCTGTAGTGTGGACAGATGAAGCGGCTCTGTATCGATACAAATATAATGCGCAAGCGCAATGAACCATTCCTACGTCTTCCGGGTTATTCATACAATACAATACAATACGCACGTGCTTTCCAGCTGTAAATAAAACGTCAAAAATGGCTCAAAACGACCGTGGAGCTACATGGAGCAAAGAAAGGGGGGAGAAAGGGGGAGGGAGGGAGGAAGAAAGGAGGAAGAGGGGAAAAGGGAGAGAAAGGGAGGGGAAGAGAAGGAAAGAGGGAGAAAGGGAGGGGAAGAGAAGGGAAGAGGGAGAAAGTGAGGGGGGGGGAGAAAGGGAGATTCGTTTTCTTATGCCGCTTTTCCACTACAAACGCGGCTGAGTCGGGCTGAGCCGTGCCGTGCTGAGTCGGGCTGAGCCGTGCCGTGCTGAGTCGGGCTGAGCGGGGCTGTTGGAGTTGCATTTCGACTACAACCGCGCTGAACTGTGCTGGCTGGAAGTGGGTGGGCACATTGGGTGGAGTTAGCGAAAGTGGGTGGACGTCACGTGATGTCGTTAAGCAGCGCAAACAGTGACATCAGTGAGCTTTTAAGCGGTAGTCTCACGACCCGAATAGTAAACAATAAACATGGAGGACATGGAGTCGTTAGTGTTGCTGGTCTTGGTGCTGTGGCTTGTTGTCACCGACAACGCCAACAGATACTGGCAAGAGCGTATAGATGAGGCGAGGCGCATAAGGCTTCAGAAATTCTCGTAATTCGTAATTCTTCTCCTTCCGGGTTTGCGGTGTTTACAGATCCCAGCGCGCTCGCGGGGCGTGTGTGGGCATGTGAGGACACTCCTCCTCACCAGTCAGTGCACAGGGGAGTGTCTGCTCACGCCCCCAGCCTCACTCGGCACGGCTTGGCTCGCTTCAGCCCCACTCCAAAACGGTGCGAGTTTTAGGGGCTAAGCAGGGCTGAAGCGAGCCGAGTCGTGCTGGTTTTTGGTAGTCGAAACGCGAGTCGTGTCGGGCTGAAGCGAGCTGAAGTGAGCTGAAAAAGGGTAGTGGAAAAGGGCCATTTGTTTCTTTCTCAACTGCCTCGCGCGTTTTATACGATTCGACTGAATAAATGACCACCAGAAATACAGACTGTACATTGACAACAAAAAGCACACACACGTTGTTTCATCCGCCATATTCTCGGAAGGAAGTTACTCAGTAACCACGGAAACGTTTCACGCACACGCGTTTCAACTTCCGTGAAAGAAAACCGCAAGCATTTCTCGCTAGTGTGGACAGATGCACTAAACTGTACCGGTATACTTTGTATCGATACAGTTATACCACTATCGTACCGGTATATATGTGAACACAGCATTCATTTCATAATTTTTCAGCTGTTTTTGGTCTACAGCATTTCTTTACGTGTGCCTAGGACTTTTGCACACTACTGTACTGTATGTTTCACTAGAAAGAGTTCATTAGGAGTTGTAGGGCTGGAAATGAGGACTTTGTGAAGATTAACCTGCTTTTATGGATGAACTGCCACTGTATGAAAGTGATTTTTTTTTTTTTTTGTTCAAAAGTATTTATTATAAATTAAGCTTGAATCTGTGCATTTGGTGATTGCTTGAATGCAGAGCTTGTTTTCAGTTCACATATTTTAGACCCTTATTGACCTGTTTTGGCCACTGTCCTGAGACTTCCAGTATAATTACCTCTACTGCCTGTGTTGGAGATTACGTTTCACCTCTGTTTGTTTGTTTGCTTGTTTGACTTTTTCCAACATAACAGATTTTAATGAAATTTTGAGGAAAGATGAGCCATTGACCAAGAAACAAATAATCAGATATTGATGTAAATCCAGATGTGTATGTCGAGCCAGGATTTTTTTTTTTTTTTTTTCCCAACGTCACTCAAAAATTAGTGAACAGATTTGGATGAAATTTGGTATACAGCTTTAGTATTATCCTAGATTCAAGTGATTTGATTATACATTGTACCATGTGCCCTACCTAGTCCCGGGTATGACGTTAAACTGTGAGTCTCAGGTCCAGGAGGACTTGAGTGTTGGGGAAAGTGGGGTTATCCCTGAATCACTCCCAGGTCTGCTGTGACCCGGACTGGTAGCACTTGCCTGGGTTCCAGCTATGGGTTAAATAGTACATCACCGATAAGGTGCTGGCAGCAGGGTGCTTTTTGGTGCAATGTGGCGGATGAACCCACCTGATGGCATGCAGAAGAGCCACTCAAATGACCAATGGATGGCATCACTCGGCAAGTCAGTTGTCACTGCGGGGCAGCTTCCATACCTGTTAGGTCTGTGGCACTTTTGTGCACCACTTGGCATCCGGTCTGGAGGTCCAGAGAGACAGCATGATGGGGGCACAGCATCATTTGTCTTACCTTACTGTGCAAGGCGCTTCATTAGGAGAAGTTGAAAATCAATACCATGAAAACAGAACTCCTGTACCAACCCTCACCTGAGCCACAGGCAAGGTCAAACAACATTGTTTTGGTCAATGGAACGCATCTTAGGAGTTCTGAGAGTTTCATCTACTTGGGCAGTGCAGTTACCGACACAAACTCACAAACTTGGAGGGAGACCTCTGGATTCAAGGTGCCACCAAAGCTTTTAGTGCATTACAAAAGCAACTATGGTCTCATCATAACATCAAGAGAACCACCAAGTTGAACGTATACAACGCCTCAGTCTTACCATCTCTGCTTTACACCACCGAATGCATGAAACATTTCAAGGAACTGACCAGGTTACTACTCCGACACCTGCGTCAAATCCTCAAAATAAGACGGCAGGACAAGGTCCCCAATGGAGAAGTCCTCAGGTGAGCCAATACAGTAAGCGTGTACAGAAGGCCTTATCACAGCCTCCCAACTTTGTTGGGCTGAACACATCTGGCGCATGCCTGACACGTGACCACCCAAAGCCGTTTTCTACAGAGAACCGAGCCGAGGAAAGAGGAGACAAGGAGGACAGAAACTGAGGTACAAAGACGTCTTGAGGAGGAACATGAAGAACGCCAGAGTTATCGATCAGACATGGGAAAGGGATGCTTCGGATGCAACATGGATGCAAGCATAGTTAAAAGCTCAGTGTCCGCAATTGAAGACAAGCGTCAAAGGGCGTATACGAAGGCTCACGAAGCCAGACATTCCATGGCAGCTCAGCCAGGCAGTTCGTGCCACCACTGCGGACGACTCTGTCGCTCTGATGTGGGCCTCACAGCCCATCTGCGTTTCTGCGCATTCTAATGAAACAGTCATCACTAGCGATGACCATGTGCCCTTCTAGCGGAGTTGTGAGACGGCATGTTTTCTGTTCCTCACCCAGTATGGAAAAGTGGGTCAAAAATGATCAGATTGAAATCACATCTACGTTACAGATGCTGGAGAAAGCAATTAGTTTTTTTTTTTTTTTTAATGGTTGAAATGTTCATTCCAAGTATGTGTGGCAGCATGACATTTTTCACCACATTTCTTGTCCGAATGTTGGCTTTTGAGTTGAATGTGACTCATTAAACGTTGGTACACACAACCCCACACGTACCCTGTAGTCTAACTGCCCGAAGCGAAGTTCATTAGACTCCAGTTTTACAGTAGGCACAGACCAGAGCCCTGCCGCTCATCACTCTTGAGTCACACTGTCACGCTGTGGTGTGTGCTGTATACTGCCGTCTTTCTGCTTTTATATAATGTAAGTCAGATCTCCTTAAGATACATTCAGCTGTGAGGATTAGTCATCTTAGCTGTTTCTCATGATGTGTGGAACGTGTGTCTGTGCGTGTGTTCGATAAGGACTGCTCCATTTCGACATGTGGGTCTGCTTTCCTCGATCACACTAAATTCACTTATTGTATATGGATCAAATTCTGGAACACACACGCGCGCACACACAAGGTCATAAATATATATAGAGTGTACAGAAAGCTCAGCCAGGTTTGTGCATTGAATAACAACTATTTCCTGATCTACAAGCCAAGAGTAACACAACCGTGCCAGAAAAATCATATTACATATCATACAAGACTCACACACGGTCAGTTAATATTTTTCCTTTGCCATATGCTCTCATGGTCCTCTGGCTGTTCAAGTTCATTCATATAGTCGGCATATCAGGTGAAAATTCAAATTGGGTCCAAATTGCTTGAAACTGCTCTCATTGAATGCAGAATTGAATGCTAAACAACGTATGTTTTACAGAATTAAAATGTTTATCTGTTCTTGAGATATTAGCAATAAAAGATTGAAAAAACGGCTTAATTTTTAGAAAGCTGCCGTAATATTCTATATTCGGATCACATGGTCCAAAATGGGCCTCATTAATGAATGAGATCAAATGTTTTATCTTTATAACTTTTCTATTTTTCAGGATATTTACATGGAAATTGCAGGCACATAGACGGTTGTATACTGAATGCAAAGTTTGAAAAATTCGTCAAAACAAATTATGCAAATTAGCATTTAATTAGTATTAATTATGCTGATTAGGTAAAAAGGTTAAATCGGCACACTCTCTTCTTCAAAGTTTCACCAAATGGCTTTATTTGTGCAATATAAAGCTGATCTTAACTCTCATTTATACATCACAAAGAAGGAGAAATCAATGTTAATTATAAAATATGCATAAATAATCATTGAATGTCATTCACATCTACCATTCTCTATCAAAATAAAAATAATAATAAAAGACTATTTCTAATCCCCTCTTTGTGCTCTGTAGGCCTTTGTATTTCTAAGTAGGGCCTACTAGTGTTTTATATGAAAGAGTATAAATGATTATTTCGATTAATATTCACAGCTTTCAAGGCGAACCTCGAAAAAACTGTGTGAGCCACAACCGATAACCATTTCCAATTAATTGAACTGAAATTGACACTCGCGTTTCTGACTTCTGGTTTTTTAAAATCTCATCCTGACCACTGAGATCTCAATATTTTTCATCAAAACAACTCCAGTTATATTCTAAAATAGTTATGTATTCATATAAATCAGTTTGATTTGAAAAAAAAATAAGTAGGTAAAGCTATGAAAACTCACTTCAAAATCTCCCATGAAGCATAAAGTCAAAACTAGCAGACGGAAAATTTTGCTGAATACTTCATCAGAAACAGTGAGTGCGAGAGAACATCCCTATAAAAGTTATCTGATTGATATTCACGAGTAATCCAGTCGGAAACTGATCAGAAGAGAGAGAGAGAGAGAGAGAGAGAGAGAACCTCAGCGCTTTCCCGGAACTTAAAAAGCACCGGCGGTTTCCTGATGTCACGCGAGCAGAGAGTGTACTCTATTATACCAACTTCAACCTGCCATTCCTCCCAAAGTACTGAACAGATCTTAACAAGATGAATTTCTTTGGAAAGCAGAGATTATAAGCTTTTTAATGATAGTATTTACGATAGAATATATTCAAGAGTTAAGCAATGACAGATTTGGAAACTCAGATGAGCATCCGCATGCACAATTTTCACAGCACGGCCAGTGAGCGTCTGATACGCCTAACTGTACATAAATGTATTTAATGCTTTATTTTACTGGTGTGTTGTCTATACACTCAGTGACTGTCCTTAGAACTTTATGAAATGTATTATTTTGTATGCTCTTTGCTATTAGAGAACTCTCCAAGGGCATTTTCATCGTTTTGTGCCTCGTTACTTCAACAACTATGCTTTTACTTTTTATCTTCATTGTTGTAATCCGTTCTGAGCTTTTGCTGTGATTGGACAGCACATCTCAGACCTTCGCTGGAGGACGATTCCACTGTCTGCTCCCACACTCATCTTAATCCTGGCCTCTGTCTGGCTCTCTCCAGCTCCCTCTTGTTTGAGTTATGCTTGGCAAATTAAGCTAAGTAATTCCTGGGTGTTTTGCCAGAGCGTTTGAAAGCTGACTCACTCTACAACAGCTCTTTTCTGTGCCTGGATATTTCAGACCATTTTATTGAATAGAATTTTCACATGACGCTGAAAACTGACATGGCCTTTCTGTACACAGTGCCACCATTTTGTTTCACCCTTGCTGCCTGCTAGCTGACACGACTTCCACGGTGGACTGCATCGTCCACGTTTCATTGACTCTTAATGTAGTCACTGATGCCCCTTTTCCACCAAAGCAGTTCCAGGGCTGGTTCGGGGCCAGTGCTTAGTTTGGAACCGGGTTTTCTGTTTCCACTGACAAAGAACTGGCTCTGGGGCCAGAAAAAGCGGTTCCAGGCTAGCACCAACTCTCTGCTGGGCCAGAGGAAAGAACCGCTTACGTCAGCGGGGGGGCGGAGTTGTTAAGACCAACAACAATAACAAGACCGCGAAAGATCGCCATTTTTAAGCGACGAGAAGCCGCAGCTGTACAAACGCGAAGTCATCCATTATTATTGTTGTTGCTGCTGCTGCTGCTTCTTCCGTGTTGTTTTTGCTTCAATATTCGCGCCAAGGTTTAAGCAAACGTAACAACGTATACAACGACGTAACTGACGTATATAGTGACATAATGAAGTGGCTTCCCTTAGCACCGCGAGCTATGGAAAAGCAAACTGGTTCTCAGCTGGCTCACAAGTTGAACGAGTTGTGAACCAGCACCAGCACTGGCTCCAAACCAGCCCTGGAACTGATTTGGTGGAAAAGGGGTATGAGACTCAGCTATGCACCGTAGTGCATTTGGTTCATTTCGGATGAACTGCCCATAATAACACCATTACAGATGGAACATTTTCTGATTGATCAAGATTGGTATTTTAATTTCTCACTGTATAACCCACAGTATTGTAGCCATTCTTTCCCTTTGCATGATTTTAAAATGTGTTGACATTGAGGATCGGATGCATCGTGCAGTGAAGGACGCACACGTGGCTGCTGAGCCGAACTTTACTTGACTTCTTTCTCTAGGCATGGTGGTGTAGTGGTTAGCACGGTCACCTCACAGCAAGAAGGTTCTGGGTTCGAGCCCAGCAGCCGGCGAGGGCCTTTCTGTGTGGAGTTTGCATGTTCTTCCCGTGTCCGCGTGGGTTTCCTCCGGGTGCTCCGGTTTCCCCCACAGTCCAAAGACATGTGGTTAGGTTAATATGGGACGGCCTTGGGCACCTAACTCCCAACTGCTCCCCGGGCGCTGTTACCCAGAGCAGTGGGCAGCCATGCTATGCGTGTGTGCTCATTGCTCATGTGTGTTCATTGCTTCAGATGGGTTAAATGCAGAGAGGAATTTCACAAATGTGTGATGAATAAAGTTTTCTTCCTGACTTAGTGATATTATCTCAGCATCTTTGACACTTTCTTGGACCCGGACTTTCAAAATGATTTGGTTTTTAGTCCTCCTTATTAACTCTTTACTGTATTACCTGGCTGTATTGAGGTGGCACGGTGGTATAGTGGTTAGCGCTGTCGTCTCACAGCAAGAAGGTCCGGGTTCGAGCCCCGTGGCCGGCGAGGGCCTTTCTTTGCGGAGTTTGCATGTTCTCCCCGTGTCCGCGTGGGTTTCCTCCGGGTGCTCCGGTTTCCCCCACAGTCCAAAGACATGCAGGTTAGGTTAACTGGTGACTCTAAATTGACCGTAGGTGTGAGTGTGAATGGTTGTCTGTGTCTATGTGTCAGCCCTGTGATGACCTGGCGACTTGTCCAGGGTGTACCCCGCCTTTCGCCCGTAGTCAGCTGGGATAGGCTCCAGCTTGCCTGCGACCCTGTAGAACAGGATAAAGCGGCTAGAGATAATGAGATGAGATGAGACGAGACCTGGCTGTATTTATACTTAATCATGAATGGGTGCTTTTTGGGTACCTCAGAAATTCAGAAACATGAAGGAATCACCCTGATGTGTTCTAGCAGACTGCTGATTTTAACTTCTCGACCAAAAAAAAGGAGCTGACTATTTATTTGCCTTTGGCTGTTTAATTTATGCAGCAAAGAACATGTCAAACTGCACTTAAATTAAAATCTACAAACAGGCTAAAAATTAAATTTCCAGCTTTGGCGCTTTTATTTTATACCACCGACAAAAAAAAAACCCTAAGCAAATCAGTGCAATAAATGTGCAAAATAATAAAACTACGTATCAGATTACTATTGTGGCCATAAATGCAAAATGCTAACAAAACCAGAAGCGTGAAAACAAATCAGAAAGACCCCTGGAAAATCAGAAACGGAGCAGCAGCTTGGAAAACGCCACAGCGAATCCAGAAACGCGAAATGGAGCAGCTAATCTGAACAGCGTGTCGGAAAAGGGAACAGCAAAACAGGGGAAAAAAACACATCACAAAAGGAACAGCAAAACGGAGCAGCACATCAGAACAAGGAACAGCAAAAGGGAAAAGCTCGTTGGGGAAAAGGGGATGGCAAAACGGAGGAGCACATTGGAGAAAAAAACAGCAAAATGGAGGAGCACATTGGGAAGGGGGGATAGCAAAACAGGAGCACGTTGGAAAAAGGAACAGCGAAAGGGGCAGCAAAATGGAGCAGCGCACTGGGAGAAGAAATGGGAAAACGGAGCAGCGCATCGGAAAAAGAAACCGCAAAGCAGAGCAGTGCATCGGGAAAAGGAGCAGCAGAACGGAAAACACTACAGCAAAGCAGAAGATGGAACAGCAAATCTGAGCAGCACATCAGAAAATGGAGCAGCAAATTGAAACAGCGAATCAGAAAAAGGAACCGCAAGATGAAACAGTAAATCGGAAAAAGGAATTGGAAAACGGGCCAGCAAAAGAACAGGTCAACAGAAAACTGACCAGTGCTTTGGAAAATGGAACAGCAAAACGGAACAGCAAAATGGAAAACTATACAGTACAGCAAAGCGGACGACGGAATGGCAAATCTGAACAGCACGTCAGAAAACAGAATGGGAAACCAGAGCAGCAAATCAGAAAACGGGGCAGTAAATTCTCATCTCATCTCATTATCTGTAGCCGCTTTATCCTGTTCTACAGGGTCGCAGGCAAGCTGGAGCCTATCCCAGCTGACTACGGGCGAAAGGCGGGGTACACCCTGGACAAGTCGCCAGGTCATCACAGGGCTGACACATAGACACAGACAACCATTCACACTCCCATTCACACCTACGGTCAATTTAGAGTCACCAGTTGACCTAACCTGCATGTCTTTGGACTGTGGGGGAAACCGGAGCACCCGGAGGAAACCCACGCGGACACGGGGAGAACATGCAAACTCCACACAGAAAGGCCCTCGCCGGCCACGGGGCTCGAACCCGGACCTTCTTGCTGTGAGGCGACAGCGCTAACCACTACACCACCGTGCCGCCCTGGGCAGTAAATTGAAACGGAAAATGGTAAAAAGGAAAAGAGAAAACACTACAGCGAAGTGGAAGACGGAACAGCAATTAAGCCGTTTCTGGAACAGCAGTTTCTTTGTGATAATCCCAAGTTGTTCCCAATCAGCAACACAAATATGATGTTGAATTTTCTTGTTTGCTCTTTTGTTTCCCGATTTTCCTGTGCTGTTTTTATTTGCGCTTATGCTCCCCCCCCCCCCCCCCCCGATTTGCTGTTCTGTTTTCTGACTTGCTGTCTGATTTGTAAAACCGAAAATAAGTCTTATTTTCCTCTGAGCCGGCATGTGCCGGTGATCTGACTCTAAACCAGCTGAGTTGGATTGGATATTGACGTTCTGTAGTGGATCAAGTTCACTGTGCAAGGATTAAAAAAACCCTCTGCAGCTTTAAGAACAACAACAAAAAATAACAGAGGAATTCCTTTCAGGAGCAGGCGGTAGTGGGATGGACCCGCTTTGTGGCCACTTCTCCAAATGAAATCTCGTAACGGATGAAGTGTTTATGGTCCATTAAAGCAAAGGATTTTAGTCGTAGACTGTAGAATGGGACTCATTTGTGTATTCTATATAATGTTTCTTTCTTTATCGCCTGCCTTTATGTCCTTGCCCTCCACAACTAGCTGACATCCCCACAGAGTGGACGAGTGAACGTCGACGAATTGACTCGTCTCCGAGCATCTTGCGGCCATTTTTCACCCTGACGCACTCTTTCTCTCACCCGCCTGATCTAAATCAGACACTGGCCATGGCAGCTCACCGGAAATCCTCCCCGTATCTGCTGATGGTCGAGAGCATCAACTTGGTGTAATGTTTTATGGGATTTTAATGCAACCGTCTCATCATCAGACTACACAGGGTCAACATAACCTCGCTCTCACTCTTTCTCTTCCTCCACCTTTCTTCCTGTGTCCCTTATGACTCGATGTAAGAGCTTTGGCTTCGGTTTGGACTCTCAGCTTACATGTACTACTTGAGTAAATAAGCTTGGGATAAGATCCGTCACTGACTGTACACCCCACACACACACACACACACACACACACACACACACACACACACACACACACACACACAGTAATAAAAATGTTGGTTTAAACCCACGCAAATAAGATCTCATGTTTTCCAACAGTCGTACTTGCGCTCTCTCTCTCTCTCTCTCTCTCTCTCTCTCACCCTGTCTGTCTTTTCATCCCTAGGAAAAATCATTCATGGAGAAACCCTGCTATTTCTGCAGCAGTCATTCACACTGTGACTGCAGATAATGATCACCGCACACACTCTGTCTCTGTCTTGTCCTGCAGTCCAGCCTCCCCCATCTGCTTATTAGCACAGAGCGATTACTCTTTTCATATCAGTCCTGCTATAATTCGGCGCAGGAGAAGCGGAGGGCGCTGCTCAACCCAAATTAAGTCTCGGACAAAAGGATTTTCAACAGATAACCTCCATTAACTACATAAACTCGAAACCATGGATATTAATGACCTGGCTGGGTCATTAGTTTTGACATAGCGCTCTCCTCTACATTCATTACATTCTTGCAGTAAAGCTCTTAGGATAGGACAGACGCTAAAAACTTTACCAAGGTTGTTCAAAAAAAAAAAGCGGTACAGGGAGAATCATTCAGGTTACTTAAAGCGTATACACAGAGCCATGGCCTTACTTTCGTTTATAAACGCCTTGAGACCTCGAGAATGGCACAGGAATAGTTTTAAGCGTTAACAATAAATCTAATATAGTAATTTTTACGATTAAAGTGATTTATATAGGTAGCGGGTCTGAGTGAATGACCTTGACGTCCGTAACGCCACAGCAGGAAGTCTATCGGTCTCATCGCCATTTCCGCTATACTAAAACACAGTGCTGACTGCAACTCCGAGCCTCCATTTTGAGCTAATTTATCGCCATGCCACATAGATGTGTTGCTGGTCGGTGCAGCAACACGACAGAAGGTGGATTTACGTTGCATTCATGGCCCAAGAATGTTCAAACTGCAAAGATTTGGACGCGTTTTGCGAGAAGTTCACGGGTACATTGGGCACCTACGAAGTGGTCTCTCCTCTGCTCTGCACTTTTTACTGAAGACTCATATGAAACCTCTGATCTGTTGAGGAGCATTGGCTATTAGCCCGTATTGAAAGAGGGTGGAGTACCAACAATTAAAGGAAAAGAAAACTACAAGAAAAGGAAAGTAAGTTCAGCTGCACCAGTTCTCCTGGAGTGTGAGCCGAGGGTTGTTGCTAAAACCCGGGACGGAACAGGACGGGACATATTATCGCTCAGGCAGTGACCTCCCCGCGGTTATTGCTAAAACCGGTGACGTCCCGTCCCGGGTTTTAGTAATTGCCTGAGCCGAGCAGTAATGGCGGAGTACTCAGTATGGAGAAAATGGAGAATGAGTGGACCAGCCGTCTGATTTCTCCGCTGGATATGCTTGCCTCAGCGGCAATATCTTGCCCTTACATGGAAGAAGCGAATGAATGGAGAAATGAACGAACAACTGAAAGTCAGATTGTTTCAAAACAAATCGGCCACAAGATCGGCCTTCAAGAAGTGAGAACGCAGATGGGTAAGCTCCGACTCTCATCTCATCTCATCTCATTATCTCTAGCCGCTTTATCCTGTTCTACAGGGTCACAGGCAAGCTGGAGCCTATCCCAGCTGACTACGGGCGAAAGGCGGGGTACACCCTGGACAAGTCGCCAGGTCATCACAGGGCTGACACATAGACACAGACAACCATTCACACTCACATTCACACCTACGCTCAATTTAGAGTCACCAGTTAACCTAACCTGCATGTCTTTGGACTGTGGGGGAAACCGGAGCACCCGGAGGAAACCCACGCAGACACGGGGAGAACATGCAAACTCCACACAGAAAGGCCCTCGCCGGCCCCAGGGCTCGAACCTGGACCTTCTTGCTGTGAGGCGACAGCGCTAACCACTACACCACCGTGCCGCCAGCTCCGACTCTCATTTGGATAAAAAACAACAAACGTTGTTTACCTGCATTTAGATTAATACATGTAACTTGTATTGTGTGTTTAAGTTACCGGTATAAGATTATTTAATTTGCTTCAGAATGTGATTGTCTCAGTTCATCTGATTATTTAATTAGGCTTTTATGTTTTATCAGTGAAAATGCATGCATGTACATGTATGTTGCATAAGTTATAACACCTATCCTGTTTTAATGAGAGTCAACCCACAATCAATGAAGGGTTGTTTTACAATCAGGGTACGCAAGCTAAAAATCACATTTAACACTTATTATCTTCAATATCAAAAGGCTTGACTAAATAAACTTGGTTGTTTATTGTAGCCCTGTGATAGCTCTATTTACCATGCAAAAAAAAAAAAAAATTGGTGATAAAGTTATTTTTGGTGAATGTATGGCAATATATATCATATTTAGCAAAATTACTCGTGTCATTTAGAAAAAGTGCTTTTTTGACCACAGGTAGCTCCAAAAGGGATGCACTTAAATCATTCTTTATACCATAAAACACATATTTGGTTCCATATCATTGGAAACATAGTTAAGCTTTAATGTTGAATGCCAGTAAGTTTTCAGACTATTTTGATCAAATTAGTATGTAATTGTGTCAAAAAAAAAGTCCTCTCCGAGACAGCTAATTTTTCTATATAAAATGACATATCTAAAATGATTATTTTCGTCCTAAAATGTGGTCAAGATATTGGGACATAAATATTAGAGACAACTAACACAAAGCTTACAGCCTTATATTTAAAAGCACTATGGAAGTAGTGGATTCGGAATTGTCAAAAAAAAATGTCCTCTCCGAGAATCACTTCATTTGTTTCTCCCATCTTATGGAGCACTTGCATGTGACGTCACAGCCGATCCAGATTGTGACAGACGCCATCTTGTCGGTCAAACGCCATTTTCCGCCTTCTACTTCTACCTTTTCTTCTGGAAAACCCTACTATATACAATTCTACTACAACGGCTGCGGCTACAAGCTCTCCCTACCTGTGCACGTTTTTTATGTTTTTTGTGTGTATTTTTGCGTGTTGTTCGTCTGTACCGGACTTCAATATCCACTACAACCGTATGGACTTACTGGACATTGGTTTCCAGCAGAAAATGACAGTTTGTAGCGATTTCCATCGCATGCACAACATTCTGGACGAGATAGCGAGACCAGCGGGGTCTCCGTGGATTGTTATCGGGTCTGGCAGGCGAAGGAGGCGGCGTCGGGAGAGGAAGCAAAAGCGAGGCTGCAGGCAGAGCCGGCCTGTTGACTAAGCTCAGAAAACAGCCACTCAAATCTCCACTGCTAAGCCTCTACCTCTCCAACGCCAGAGACGGACGATTTAGAATTACAGCTGGAATTACCTTATTCTATAATCGGCTGGTCAGTGCTATACTCAATACTTAAGTGACTTACCCGTCCAATGAGGATTATTTTCTTGTTTACAAGATGCCGCGGCTGACAAATCCTGAATTTCTGTAAAGATAACTGTCCAGAGATTTATAAGCACGCAGTGCTTCACCACTGAACAGCGAGGGAAAGTTAATGAGGTAATTATACACGTCTGGGTATTCCGCTGGCAGTTCAATATCCACTGACACGGTCGTGAAAACTACGTCCGGAAAGCCATAAGGGTCACTAATCTGTAGGTCGTTTATTTTAGACATATATCTAATTATCTGTTCATTTAGAAAAACGAGCCGTGTAGTCCGTCGGTTGAAATTGATCCATTCTGTACACGAGTGCAGCAGTATTCAGCTGTGTTTTTTACCGACAAGATGGCGGCTGTGTACTTTCTGGTCACGTGACTGCAAGATCTCTATAGCAGATTACACAAAACTACCATACACATGTCAAAAAATTACCTGCAATCTGTTCTTTAACTTGTCCTTCACTTAAAAACTGGTACAAGAACCAGCTTGAATCAATTTGAATTTTGGACCCCTGTGACACAAACTTTGTACCCTGATTGTAAAACAACCCTGAAGTCAAATCAGTCTTAGTTGAGCAAGTCGGTAACGGTATTTCTTACTTTCACCATAAATTTTTATTTATATGACTTTGGTCTATAGCTGTAAAAGGCCTCGGCCTTAAAACTGGTTACCGCTGTGACGTCACGCACTCAGGGCTGGCTGGCTCAGCAGGGCAACTCCAATGCCAACTTTGCGGTCGATTTTAACTCTGAAAAATATATATTTTTAATTCCCATTTATGCAGCATACAAGGCTGGAGATACTATCCACTCAGAAATTTATTTAAAAATAAAAGCTCTGCGTACCTGCTTTAAACTTTCCTGAAAGTTTCTTGATGCCACCAGGCAGAAACTGACATTTCTGTGTTTTACGTTTGCAATGCAAGATCACAGTGTCTTGGATTTTAAAGGACAGATTTTTACAGATGTAGTGCTATATTAGTGTTTCAGGTCCACGCTTGTAGTTGGCTTAACAGCGCTGCGCTGATCAACCTCCCGTATGTTTGTATGGGAGAACAGCATGTTTTCATTTGGCCTTCGAAGACATTTAAAAGTGTTTACATAAAACTGGTGTCGATTCAAGAACAAATAACTTATTTATGGAATATGTTATTAATTTTGTGTGGTGTTGTGATGAGCTTTTACTTGAAGCGTTTTTTTAACATAATGTAATGCAATATACCAAATTCACAAGCACCGCCATCTTGAGTTTTTATCCCCCACTGGCCGAAAGGCCCGAAGGGGGATTATGTCGTGGCGATGTCCGTCTGTCCATCCCTCCTGGGAAGGGTACTCGCCTTCTGAAATCAACTCCTCTCACAGTTTTTGGAGGAATTTCACGAAGCTTGGTAGGATTCTTTGTTATATGTCGGTAATCTGCATATTGTAATTTCGTTCAATTCAGTTGCATTTTACCAGAGTTACAGCTCTTGATTTAACAAAATTATAATTTGACAATTTCATGAGTGTTTTTTCCTTCTGAAATCAACTGCTCTTACAATTTTTGGAGGAATTTCATGAAACTTGGTATAAAGCCTTGTTATATGTCGGTAGTACGCATATTGTTATTTTGTTCAACTCGGTCATATTTTACCAGAGTTGTGGCCCTTGATTAACAACCTTGTACTTGGACAATTTCATGAAGGTGTGCTTGCCTTCTGACATCAACTCCTCACAATGTTTGGACTGATTTCTCGAAGCTTGGCAAAAGGCCTTGGTATATGACGGTAATACGCATATTGCGATTTAATTTTGTTTGTGAAAATTTTACCAGAGTTTTGACCCTTGATTAAATAACTTGTACTTTGACAATTTCATGAGGGTGTACATTCTTCTGAAATCAACTCCTCTCACTATTTGTGGAGGAATTTCACCAAACTTGGCAAAAGGCTTTGTTATATGACAGTTATACGCGTATTGAAATTTCGTTTAATTTGGGCAAATTTTACCAGAGTTATGCCCTTGATTATTAACAAACTTGTATTTTGGCAATTTCATCAAGGTGTGCTTGCTTTCTGAAATCAACTTCCCTCACAATTTTTAGTATCCCCCGCTGGCCGTAAGGCCCGAAGGGGGATTATGTCGTGGCGATGTCTGTCCATCTGTCCGTCCTGGGAAGGGTACTCGCCTTCTGAAATCAACTCCTCTTTCAATTTTTGGAGGAATTTCACAAAACTTGACAGGATTCTTTGTTATATGTCGATAATGCGCATATTGCAATTTCGTTCAATTCAGTCGCATTTTGTCAAAGTTATGGCCGAGTTGCCAACGGGGGATATTGTGCTCTCAGAGCACTCTTTTGAGATATTCGTCACCGGTCCGTGTGTTTCGTTGTTGCTTCCAGCTCGCTCACTGTTGGTTCAATCAGCTTGAAACTCATGATTCCCACCTTGTGGTCAAATCTCTCATGTTGACTTGATTTTTCCAATAAAATCAGCTGAATACTTCGCTGTCGGGTGCCCGTGAAAGATCAGATCACTGAGGAAAATTTTGTATCCTTCCTAAAAAAAAAAAATCAATGATTTTCCTAATATTTTTTTCATGAAGAAAAAATGAGAAGGTGTATAAATATCAGTAATATAGTTCTGAAGAGAATTAACCAAAGTTTGATCCTCTTATACACAGCGCATTCGAGCACCACCATCATTAGTCATGCTTGGTGTCCACAATTTAAAGTGAACATACCAGCTATATTCTGGCTTTTATATGTTTAAACACAAAGGATGGACCAATTTCATTGATGTATTACTTTTAAGCCAGAACAGGTGCATAACTGTGAGATACAAGAAGAAGCCTTTATCTGTCATTCTTACTCTGATACGCAGAAAATCTAAATCTCTTTATTTTTGGCTTTTTGGACTATTCATTTCTGATTGAGGTTTGCTCTCATGAATGGAAAATTAAACCAGTGGACAATGATTGTTGGTTTGTGACCGGGGCAACGGACTGAAATGAAAATTTTATAAAACACTGGATTTTCAAATGTTCATAACTTTTTTTTTTTTTTAGACATATTTACAAAATTTAAGCAAATTTTCAATTCAGATCTTCATGCTGTTTAATTTGATACATTACACAACACTACGACAACTACTTTAAAAAATGGCCCGTCATTGCTACTTGTAGTGAGGAGTTAATATTGAAATTGCGTCAATATTCAGATGTACCTATGGACTTAAAGGGAAATTCTGGGATTTGTTTTTTACCTGGGCCTTATTTTCCTATCTTTCTGGGTCCAAATATTTACTAAGGACAAAAACTTATGAAATCAGTCCAGTATTGAGTTAAAACACTATGACCGGCGACCACAAAACGTCTATACAGTGTAATCCTGTGGGGTAAACATCCGCGTCAAAGTAAAACACTTGTTTTGGCCGCTGACAGGCTCATGATGTTATTGTAAGCGTCTGACAACATGGAACCGATCCCTACAGAGGTACACCTGGGTCTATTTACCTCAGTAAAGAAACAGTAGAAAATGACTCGTTCTACGCTCATTAGGGTTATGACTGTGAAAGTGTTTTAAAAATTTCTACTTTCCTGATGTTGCATTTGGTGAACTTTTACTCATATATTACTTTTTTGAAGTTATTTTTGTTGGGTCATGCAAAAACCTCCCGCACCCAACATCACCTCACTTTTGATAAATACATGTACAGTGGGGCAAAAAAGTATTTAGTCAGTCACCAATTGTGCAAGTTCTCCCACTTAAAAAGATGAGAGAGGCCTGCAATTTTCATCATAGGTACACTTCAACTATGAGAGACAGAATGAGAAAAAAAATCCAGAAAATCACATCGTCTGATTTTTAAAGAATTTATTTGCAAATTATGGTGGAAAATAAGTATTTGGTCAATAACAAAAGTTCATCTCAATACTTTGTTATATACCCTTTGTTGGCAATGACAGAGGTCAAACGTTTTCTGTAAGTCTTCACAAGGTTTTCACACACTGTTGCTGGTATTTTGGCCCATTCCTCCATGCAGATCTCCTCTAGAGCAGTGATGTTTTGGGGCTGTCGCTGGGCAACATGGACTTTCAACTCCCTCCAAAGATTTTCTATGGGGTTGAGATCTGGAGACTGGCTAGGCCACTCCAGGACCTTGAAATGCTTCTTAGGAAGCCACTCCTTCGTTGCCCGGGCGGTGTGTTTGGGATCATTGTCATGCTGAAAGACCCAGCCACGTTTCATCTTCAATGCCCTTGCTGATGGAAGGAGGTTTTCACTCAAAATCTCACGATACATGGCCCCATTCATTCTTTCCTTTACACGGATCAGTCGTCCTGGTCCCTTTGCAGAAAAACAGCCCCAAAGCATGATGTTTGAGGCCTTTCTGTGTGGAGTTTGCATGTTCTCCCCGTGTCCGCGTGGGTTTCCTCCGGGTGCTCCGGTTTCCCCCACAGTCCAAAGACACGCTTCACAGTAAGTATGGTGTTCTTTGGATGCAACTCAGCATTCTTTCTCCTCCAAACACGACAAGTTGAGTTTTTACCAAAAAGTTCTATTTTGGTTTCATCTGACCATATGACATTCTCCTAATCCTCTTTTGGATCATCCAAATGCTCTCTTCAGATGGGCCTGGACATGTACTGGCTTAAGCAGGGGGACACGTCTGGCACTGCAGGATTTGAGTCCCTGGCGGCGTAGTGTGTTACTGATGGTAGCCTTTGTTACTTTGGTCCCAGCTCTCTGCAGGTCATTCACTAGGTCCCCCCGTGTGGTTCTGGGATTTTTGCTCACCGTTCTTGTGATCATTTTGACCCCACGGGGTGAGATCTTGTGTGGAGCCCCAGATCGAGGGAGATTATCAGTGGTCTTGTATGTCTTCCATTTTCTAATAATTGCTCCCACAGTTGATTTCTTCACACCAAGCTGCTTACCTATTGCAGATTCAGTCTTCCCAGCCTGGTGCAGGTCTACAATTTTGTTTCTGGTGTCCTTTGACAGCTCTTTGGTCTTGGCCATAGTGGAGTTTGGAGTGTGACTGTTTGAGGTTGTGGACAGGTGTCTTTTATACTGATAAGTTCAAACAGGTGCCATTAATACAGGTAACGAGTGGAGGACAGAGGAGCCTCTTAAAGAAGAAGTTACAGGTCTGTGAGAGCCAGAAATCTTGCTTGTTTGTAGGTGACCAAATACTTATTTTACCGAGGAATTTACCAATTAATTCATTAAAAATCCTACAATGTGATTTCCTGGATTCTTTCCCCCACATGTCTCTCATAGTTGAAGTGTACCTATGATGAAAATTACAGGCCTCTCTCATCTTTTTAAGTGGGAGAACTTGCACAATTGGTGGCTGACTAAATACTTTTTTGCCCCACTGTATATTAAATAAATAAATCATGATTATAAAATAAATTCATTGAAAGATGTGTAAAGTACTTTTATATAACAATAACAACAATTGTTAAGCAATTTATTGTTATACAAAAGTACTTTACACATCTTGCAATGAATTTATTTCAATGATTTATTGATTTAATATACATGTATTTATCAAAAGTGAGGTAATGTTGGGTGCGGGAGGTTTTTGCATGACCCAATAAAAATAACTTCAAAAAAGTAATATATGAGTAAAAGTTCACCAAATGCAACATCAGGAAAGTAGAAATTTTGAAAACACTTTCACAGTCATAACCCTTAAGCTCATTCTTCCTGTCTCTCACGCAGCACCACATTCAGTGCCTGTAGTCGATCATCACACAGCGGCTGTTTTCTGATGTTTACGAAAGAAGTCCATTTCCAAAGTAATGCCCAAATATTTAGCTGATTTCAACAATATAGATGAGGCATTTGAATGCGATGGCCGTCCCTATTTATTTGAGCCAGAGTATACAGACCCTGTAGGATAATCGTTGACCGTCACCACCATGGGTGAAGAGCTCTCTTGCTTTTGCACCAAATATATCTTTCAGAATTCTGTCCAAAAAAAATTCGACCACATGGTTTGGCAAAACTGAATCAGGATTGGATTTTTTTTAAATTTTTTTAAGGGCTTCTGAATAGCCACTCAACCCCACAGTTCAAGAGTATACAATATGAGAAATTGTTGCACATGCATGGAGCGAGCAGTAATACTAAAAAAAATAATAATAATAAGTTTAACTTGGGGCGACACAGTGGTGTAGTGGTTAGCGCTGTCGCCTCACAGCAAGAAGGTCCGAGTTTGAGCCCCATGGCTGGCGAGGGCCTTTCTGTGTGGAGTTTGCATGTTCTCCCCGTGTCCGCGTGGGTTTCCTCCGGGTGCTCCGGTTTCCCCCACAGTCCAAAGACATGCAGGTTAGGTTAACTGGTGACTCTAAATTGACCGTAGGTGTGAATGTGAGTGTGAATGGTTGTCTGTGTCTATGTGTCAGCCCTGTGATGACCTGGTGACTTGTCCAGGGTGTACCCTGCCTTTCGCCCGTAGTCAGCTGGGATAGGCTCCAGCTTGCCTGCGACCCTGTAGAACAGGATAAAGCGGCTAGAGATAATGAGATGAGATGAGTTTAACTTGTGTAGCACATTTCTCACACCCAAGGTCGCTTTACAATTAACAAACAGGAAAAAGAAATCCACCAAAATAGGGTCAGGATGTAATTCCAGTAGCATAGCTGCCCACAATCCCACCAAAAGGCACACGAAGGTATGTCCCACACCGCCTGCGTAGCCACTGGGCAACATTGCTCAGAACACCGTGCCATGGATCCACATTGCGAGCACAGAAGTACTGCCGCACAGAGCGCTGGATAACCCTGATGTTAAAGAGAGCAACGAGCTCACTGCAGTCCATAGCAAGCAGCACAGGCATCACCCATGGCGGACCAAGGCCTGAGGAAACCAACACCACGACCGGCGGACAAACATCAAACCATACAAGCACAAAAATACAAAGCTCTGGTGAGGAGAGGCAGCCAAAATGCACACTGCGTACTCGGCACAGTGGTGTAGTGGTTAGCCCTGTCGCCTCACAGCAAGAAGGTTCTGGGTTCGAGCCCAGCAGCCGATGGAGGTGTGGAGTTTGCATGTTCTCCCTGTGTCTGCGTGGGATTCCTCCGGGTGCTCCGGTTTCCCCCACAGTCCAAAGACGTGGTTAGGTTAACATTGGGTGGCCTTTGGCTGAAGTGCCGTTGAGCAAGGCACCTAACCCCCAACTGCTCCCCAGGCGCTGTAGTGTAGCAGCCCACTGCTCTGCGTATGTGTGTGTGTTTTCACTGCTTCAGATGGGTTTAAATTCTTCTTCTTCAACCAGAAACGGAAAAAGGTTGCGTTGTTCTGGTCAGATATTCCTGCAGCTCCTTTAATGTTGCTGTAGATCAGTTGACCGTATTCTTCTTGTCATTTTGTCAATTTTGGAGGCACATCCTGTTCTTGGGAACGTTGCTCTGGTGTCCCGCTCTCTCTACTTGTTGAAGATGACCTTCAGTGTTCCATAGTACATGTAATGTTTTAGAAATTCATTTGTACCTCTCGCTTGATTTGATATCTTTCAACTCCGAGATCCAGTACCTGCTTTTTGCGGACTGTGGCTTCCATAGTCAACTCAAGCCACAATAATTACCTTTGTGAACATGAGTTTGAAAGCGATGGTTAATTTTGAGCACAGGCACAAGCCTCATGATAAAAGGGTGCGCAAACTTTTGCAACCAGGTTATTGCAAGTTCTTTCTTTCACTTTTTTTTCCCCACGAAAACATTTCTGTTTGCTTTCCACTTGAATTTAGTTGTTGGTCAACTAAATGACTTCATGTAATTGGGTGAAGTGTTTTTGGTTGCTCTGCATTTTGATTGACCAAAGAGCAGACGCGTCATTTGGTTGTGGTTTGATAGTCCAGACTCGAAGGCCAGCCAGCAGGGAGTTGTTGAAGTTGAACCGTATCATGGCTATTTGAACGCGTTACATATAGATACGTATACAGTATCTCTCTCCTGGCAGCTTTGCCAATTCCTTCTTATGTACAGTTTTAGTTTCTATGGAATCAATTTTGTGCCAAAATGTTCATACAATACTTCTGAAATATCAAACAAAAACGATAAATCAAAATTCAAAAAAAAAATTTTTTTTTTAAAGTCTTTTTTTTTTTTTTAGACTGGCAAACAAATTATTTGTGTAATTGTGCAAAATTTCAGTCTCTTACTCTTCAGAAACCTTTTATTTTTGTTCCGCGTCTTTCTCAGTTTTGTTTGACGCAATTTATTTTGGTTGCGATTCCAGCTTTCTCGTTTGCGCTCCCTGACTTTTTGCTTGCAGTTTTGGCACAAACTTCCCGTGTGGGCGGGCTGTCCAGGAATGCATTCCCATTGGCTAACTTGTGTTTGACTGACAGCTACGCTCAGCCATTCCCTACTCGGATTCTGGCGGACTGTTTGACGAGTGAGCGATCCATTGACGGTAAACAAGGATCGAGTGGACTTCAGTGGCGACTATGATATTGAATTAATTCAACAAAGTGTAAGTGCGGGACAAATGTGCTGTATGTGTTGCAGTAGTGCACATTATGCAGGTGTTTCGTGGCAAGTCAAATGTTAGACTCAGCTCCACTACCCAATATAATAGCTGTCTTGCTAACGTTAAACACGCCTGTGCACTACTGCAACACATACAGCACATTTGTCCCGCACTTACACTTTGTTGAATTAATTCAATATCATAGTCACCACTGAAGTCCACTCGATCCTTGTTTACCGTCAATGGATCGGTCACTCGTCAAACAGTCCGCCAGAATCCGAGTAGGGAATGGCTGAGCGTAACTGTCAGTCAAACACAAGTTAGCCAATGGGAATGCATTCCTGGACAGCCCGCCCACACGGGAAGTTTGTGCCAAAACTGCAAGCAAAAAGTCAGGGAGCGCAAACGAGAAAGCTGGAATCGCAACCAAAATAAATTACGCCAAACAAAACTGAGAAAGACGCGGAACAAAAATAAAAGGTTTCTGAACAGTAATAGACTGAAATTTTGCACGATTACATGAATAATTTGTTTGCCAGTCTTTAAAAAATTGACTTTTTTTTTTATTTTGATTTATCGTTTTTGTTTGATATTTCAAAAGTATTGTATGAACATTTTGGCACAAAATTGATTCCATATGTTTCTAGACAGAAGGTTTGATGCTGCCACAGTGCTTTGACGAGACTGGGATGGAGACTCGATCTTGTTCTCTCTAATGTTTCCACTCTTCTTTTTATAGTGAAAAATGTGATGCTCGTAGATAGTTGGGGGAAAATTTTTAACACATTACTGAAGTGGAAAAAGATGCAGTAAAACACGATTTAAAAGGTTTCGTCCCTATTAAGTGCATTCCAAAGCTTCCAAGTTGAGACTGTTTTGATTAAAACATGCTGTTGCTTCTCTTTAAAATCAGATAAGATGGAATCTCTCTCTCTCTCTCTCTCTCTCTCTCTCTCTCTCTCTCTCTCTCTCTCTCAGGCCGTGTGACAGGTGAGCAGCTCTCCTCGTATGTGCAGTTGTTTAAGGACAGCTGGCCGGCATTAGAGAGTCACTGTGGACTGTTGCAGCTAGCGCTAGGTACCGCTCAGACACTGCGCCACCCCGCCCTCGCCCAGTGGGACGCCTGCCTTGCCTTTGAGAGACTCCTCCTTCAGGTCAGTCAGCCAATCACACTGCTTCATTACGATCTGTAACTGGTGCGTCATCCATCTGTTTCTGTTGGTTTTTAAAGAATGTTTCCCCATGGCTACATCTACAACCACACACCTGTTGAACTAAATGTCATATATAACAGGGGTTCTCAACCTTTTCTGCCTTAAGGCCCACCTATTCATACTTGTACAGGTAGTCGTCGACTTACGACCTCTGCGACTTACAACCGATCGACTTTACGACCGTCTGGTTATGACTGGCAAGTGTTTCCTAGCTGAGCGTACAACAGTTTCCGCCCCAGCTCCAGGCACACGCACAGTCTCTCTCGCGCTCCCTCGCGCACTCCGTCATACAGTTTCCGCCCCAGCTCCTGGTTTATGAAACGAGCAAATGCTCCCGCCAGCCCGAGCGCTGCAACAGCTGATGATGACGTAGACGACCCACAGCCAAGCGCCAGTGATGCCAGCGGTCACTAAGTTTTGTATTTTGCTATGTTTTACATTTGTATTTTGGTATGTTTCAAACTAACGTTTTCTATTTTTCACACCTGTATTTCGTATTTTTTGTTTTGCACATATTAAACGAATTGTACTGTACGCAGTGTAGTATGCAGTGTTTGACTTAAACCAAATAATGAGCCAAGGTAATGAAATAAGAAAATGTTGATAAAATAAGACTTTAAGATGATTACAATATCATTACACATCACAATATACTTACGTTCATTTAACATAGGCTGACTTACGACCAGATCGGTTTACGACTGGTCAGTCGTAACCAAACGCAGTCGTAAGTCGACGACTACCTGTACTGAGTCGTGGCCCATTAAAAAAGATCCCAATTATTTTTACTCATCTATTCTATTAGAATCTAATAACCTGTTGTAAAATGTATTAATGGGATGCAACATGTTACAGATGGGAACCCAGGAATTAAATAAACACAATAAAAATAAACTATTTTTAATTGTAGGTATTGTATTTAAAACTGTATGGATGTGTCAGAAGCCAAACCACGCATGCAGGGCGTTCTCAGTCAAAAGGGATTAATGATCCAAAAGTGGAGTCTGGTCCATTAACACAAGAACTTATTGCCATGTTTGTGTACAGCAAGCAAGCAAGTTATTAAAACCAAGAAGTTCACTCAAAAGAAGTGGATATAGAAACCACTCAGTGAGATTAGATCCTTACACGTTAACAAAGAAGGATTTTTCCTATGAGTTGGAAAATGATCCATCTGTTGAGTTCCCCGACATCTCAGACTACCTGGTGCTGCAGACATCGTTCTACACGGACAAACAGATGAAAACCTGGAAGAGCATGGAGGAGTACAGCTCTTTTTATATGTGGCTGGGTTAAAGATCTGGGGATCAGGACGCTACAGGATAGGCGGCGGTTGACGGATCCAAGTGCAGGAAGAGTGTTTATTAGCAGGCGTGATATTTACAAAAGCAACACAAATGAAAGTGAAACCAAAAGCAGGATCATAAAGCAGAGTATTTAAACAGTGTTCTAAACATGGCTAGAAACAAACGTGACCGTGATGATGATGATGATGATACTTCACAAAGCCTCTGTGAAAACAGCGTCCGTACCTGTGCATGCTGATTGCGCTCAAATCAGCGTCAGACGTATCCCATAATGACTAGGTCCCAAGAGCACGCACAACATGTTCCGTGAGCATGCGCGGTAGGGTGGTCCCGAAATGTATGGGAAAAATTATTTTTTACCAAAACATTCCGACCACCCTACCATTTTTTTTTTACATAGGCTAAAAGAAGGCAACAAGCAAAATTTCAGAAAAATTGCTTAATATTTAGAGGTGCCACACAAGGTTGCAAATTGGGTTAAGCCATTAACATTAGTTGGTGCGTAGACTGTTGCAGAGAAGATCTCAAACCCCCAAAAAGTCACAGTTCTAGAGGGAATATGCCACTTCTATGAAAAAGAAGAGGCAGGAAGAGTTTATAGACTGATAGAAGGCTAACTTTCATGCACTAATGGCCCTTTTCCACTACCCTTTTTCAGCTCACTTCAGCTCGCTTCAGCTCACTTCAGCCCGACACGGCTCGCGTTTCGACTACCAAAAACCAGCACGACTCAGCTCGTTTCAGCCCTGCTTAGCCCCTAAAACTCGCACCGTTTTGGAGTGGGGCTGAAGCGAGCCAAAGCGAGCCGAGTGAGGCTGGGGGCGTGAGCAGACACTCCCCTGTGCACTGATTGGTGAGGAGGAGTGTCCTCACATGCCCACACACGCCCCGCGAGCGCGCTGGGATCTGTAAACACCGCAAACCCGGAAGGAGAAGAATTACGAATTACGAGAATTTCTGAAGCCTTATGCGCCTCGCCTCATCTATACGCTCTTGCCAGTATCTGTTGGCGTTGTCGGTGACAACAAGCCACAGCACCAAGACCAGCAACACTAACGACTCCATGTCCTCCATGTTTATTGTTTACTATTCGGGTTGTGAGACTACCGCTTAAAAGATCACTGATGTCACTGTTTGCGCTGCTTAACGACATCACGTGACGTCCACCCACTTTCGCTAACTCCACCCAATGTGTCCACCCACTTCCAGCCAGCACGGTTCAGCGCGGTTGTAGTCGAAATGCAACTCCAACAGCCCCGCTCAGCTCGACTCAGCACGGCACGGCTCAGCCCGACTCAGCCGCGTTTGTAGTGGAAAAGCGGCAAAAGGGGTTCTTAAACAATGAGCACTGATCGTAATGTGCTGATGAAGTTGTGAATGTTTTTCTTTCTATGTTTTTCAGATGGCTAGCAACAGTAATACAAGTAGTACCGGTGGTGCAAAGCACAACACCAGAAAGGACAATTATATTTGGTTAATTGGTCCCACTTCCAAAGAACTGTCTGGGAGAAAGCTTTCTTCTGCTAGGGAAGTCCTTAGTGTGTCCTTTTATCTCCACAAGATACCAGAATACCGAAAGGTTTAGAAAACCACAGACAAGTAATAGCTATTGTTACTTTGAACACAGGAAGTTATATTACTGTATTGTTTGTATTAATATGAAACAGTTAATAAGCCACATTACTTTATATTGTGTCTTGAGTGAAAACTTTAATGGCTTTGTGGCACCTCTAAACATTGTTCAATCTTAAAGGGGAACAGAGGGCAATACATAGAGTAAATATAACAATAAAACACACATTAACGAACCTTATTCAAGACTTACAAAAGTTTTTTGTTCTAAGGTTGGAAAGTTATAGTGTTTTGAAAGTAGCTCGAGCAAACTATTTCCACAGTTTGAACAGCCCGCCATGATATTAATTTTATCCAATCAGAATGCACGTTCATTTTCTCTGCGTAACACTCATGACGTATGTATGTGCCCAGTTGTGTTGGCTCATTGAGGTTGGGAATAGCACGTGTGAAATACCTGTTTCTGCCTCTTGCGATGATTTCGCAAGTCCACGGGTGGCGCCTATCTCATTGCAGCAAATAAATTCTGCTGGACTCGTGAGCAACTCCACGTTACATTTTCCGCACGAGCACCACGCCGTGTCACCTGCACGCAGACGCTCTGCCCCATGCTCGCCATGCCCATGGTCAGCATCAGTCTCATCCTCACCGTCATCCGAGCTTTCTTCTTTTATTTCATCACTGGAGTTTAGAGTACCTCTCCTAGGTTCAAACTGGTACCCTTCTAAGCCATAGCCTGCTTGCAGTGTGTCTTGCGGGATCTCTTCGTATGATTCGACAGAGCTGTCGCTTTCACTTGATGTGCCCGACGCCATGATTACACGCTTATCTCCTCTATTCCGGAGAGTTCCGCTAGTGCAGTGGGTAGCGCTGACGTCACGGTCTTTTAAAAATGGCGACTCTTGTGCGGTTTAGCGTATAAAGTATTATATTTACAATTACCAAGATATTTCGTTGTTTTCTAGTATATAAATTTGATAGAATACTTAAGAATACGTTACTTTGTCACATCAGCAACTGTATATATTATATTTGGTACCCCTTTAACCAAATTTCGCACAATAACTTCTTTTAGGCAATGTAAAAAAAAAGGTAAGGTGGTCGTAACAAAATCCTAGAAAAAAAAAATTGGGACCACCCTAATGCGCGGCCTCTTGAGCTGCACCAGACTCAAGCAAGCAAAGGCGCAGTAGTCAAGTGTTCACCTACTGCATGACCAGAACTTTTAGCTCACGTATATATCGCCACCAAAATGCCTCATTTTCATCGATAACCCATCGCAAAGCATCACGGGCTGTAGCGTAACCGCAGCTTAATGAGGCGGACGTGACGTCGGATGCAACCCAGCAGTTGTACCTTACTGTGAGTAAAAATTGGCTTCAACTTGAAAAAAAAAATTTGCGGCCCAGCCCAGTGGTTGAGAAACACTGCCATAAGGGATGTAAATGTTTTGACTCAGCTCCATGTTCTTCTGTTTAGCTGCATGTATGGTATGTTATGTACGGTATGTTCAGCTGGACGTATTCGGTTTAGAAAGGGTCTAAGTGTACACTATTGGTATGAAGCATTCATGGCATTATAACCGTCAAATACAGCATTGTGTTTTTACCTACATCATGAAAAAAACATGAATGACGGTGTGGCAGGGTTAGGAATAGTTACATTTCAGTAGTTTCTCAAAATAATGCAGAAATGTACATTTTGAGGGGGAAAAAAAATCAGAAAAGTTACAATTCAGTAGTTTTCCAAATGTAGGTACAACCCCGATTCCAAAACAGTTGGGACAAAGTACAAATTGTAAATAAAAACGGAATGGAATGATGTGGAAGTTTCAAAATTCCATATTTTATTCAGAATAGAACATAGATGACATATCAAATGTTTAAACTGAGAAAATGTATCATTTAAAGAGAAAAATTAGGTGATTTTAAATTTCATGACAACACCACATCTCAAAGTTGGGGCAAGGCCATGTTTCCCACTGTGAGACATCCCCTTTTCTCTTTACAACAGTCTGTAAACGTCTGGGGACTGAGGAGACAAGTTGCTCAAGTTTAGGGATAGGAATGTTAACCCATTCTTGTCTAATGTAGGATTCTAGTTGCTCAACTGTCTTAGGTCTTTTTTGTCATATCTTCCATTTTATGATGCGCCAAATGTTTTCTATGGGTGAAAGATCTGGACTGCAGGCTGGCCAGTTCAGTACCCGGACCCTTCTTCTATGCAGCCATGATGCTGTAATTGATGCAGTATGTGGTTTGGCATTGTCATGTTGGAAAATGCAAGGTCTTCCCTGAAAGAGACGTCGTCTGGACGGGAGCATATGTTGCTCTAGAACCTGGATATACCTTTCAGCATTGATGGTGTCTTTCCAGATGTGTAAGCTGCCCATGCCACACGCACTAATGCAACCCCATACCATCAGAGATGCAGGCTTCTGAACTGAGCGCTGATAACAACTTGGGTCGTCCTTCTCCTCTTTAGTCCGAATGACACGGCGTCCCTGATTTCCATAAAGAACTTCAAATTTTGATTCGTCTGACCACAGAACAGTTTTCCACTTTGCCACAGTCCATTTTAAATGAGCCTTGGCCCAGAGAAGACGTCTGCGCTTCTGGATCATGTTTAGATACGGCTTCTTCTTTGAACTATAGAGCTTTAGCTGGCAACGGCGGATGGCACGGTGAATTGTGTTCACAGACAATGTTCTCTGGAAATATTCCTGAGCCCATTTTGTGATTTCCAATACAGAAGCATGCCTGTATGTGATGCAGTGCCGTCTAAGGGCCCGAAGATCACGGGCACCCAGTATGGTTTTCCGGCCTTGACCCTTACGCGCAGAGATTCTTCCAGATTCTCTGAATCTTTTGATGATATTATGCACTGTAGATGATGATATGTTCAAACTCTTTGCAATTTTACACTGTCGAACTCCTTTCTGATATTGCTCCACTATTTGTCGGCGCAGAATTAGGGGGATTGGTGATCCTCTTCCCATCTTTACTTCTGAGAGCCGCTGCCACTCCAAGATGCTCTTTTTATACCCAGTCATGTTAATGACCTATTGCCAATTGACCTAATGAGTTGCAATTTGGTCCTCCAGCTGTTCCTTTTTTGTACCTTTAACTTTTCCTACTTTTACAGTCTCTGCATGTTTCAAATTTTACTTAATTTTTATTCTATTTTATTCTGCTGTTTTTTTTCTCCCCATATTTGAACTTCATTTTATTATTTTATTTCTACTATTGTTTAATTCTTATTATATTTTTTCCCATTTATTTTATGTAATTTTATTCTCTATTGTTTACTGTTTTGCTTTTATTTCTGTAAAGCACATTGAACTGCCACTGTGTATGAAATGTGCTATATAAATAAACTTGCCTTGCCTTTTCCAGCCTCTTATTGCCCCGTCCCAACTTTTTTGAGATGTGTTGCTGTCATGAAGTTTCAAATGAGCCAATATTTGGCATGAAATTTCAAAATGTCTCACTTTCGACATTTGATATGTTGTCTATGTTCTATTGTGAATACAATATCAGTTTTTGAGATTTGTAAATTATTGCATTCCGTTTTTATTTACAATTTGTACTTTGTCCCAACTTTTTTGGAATCGGGGTTGTAGAAATATATTTTTAGGAAAAGATATAAGGAATAGTTAGATTTCTGTAGTTTTCCGAACTTAGGTGGACATACAGATTCAGGAAATAGAGTTGAGTAATCTACCAAAATAACGTAGGAATACAGGTTCAGTAATTAGGAAATTAGGAAAAGTTATATTTCAGTAGTTTCCCAACATCATGTAGAAATAAGCTTTAGGAATTAGGAAATTAAGAACAGTTAGATTTCATTAGTGTCCCCCAAAATAATATAGGAATACGGGTTTAGGAATAGTTACAACCGCAATTCCAAAAACGGGACACTGTGTAAAATATAAATAAAAACAGAATGTGAAGATTTAAAAATCATGAGAAACCCTATATTTCATTGAAAATAGTACGAAGACAACATATCAAATGTTGAAACTGAGAATTTTTTTTTTAAATATATGCTCATTTAGAATTTGATGTCAGCAACACATTTCAGAAAAGTTAGGACGGGGCAACAAAAGACTGAAAAAGCTTTGTAATGCTAGGGTTAATTGGCAACAGGTCAGTAACATGATTGGGTATAAAAAGAGCATCCCAGAGAGGCGGAGTCTCTCAGAAGTAAAGACGGGGAGGGGTTCACCACTCTGTGAAAGACAAACAGTGCAGCAATTTAAGAATAACGCTCCTCAATGTAAAACTGCACAGAATTTGGGGGATCACATTATCTGTGGTACATAATATTAAAAGATTCAGAGAATCTGGAGAAATCTCTGTATGCAAGAGACAAGGCTGAAAACTGATATTGGATGCCTGTGATCTTCAGGCCTTCAGGCGACACTGCATTAAAAGCAGACGTGTCTGTAGTGGAAATCACTGTATGGGCTCAGGGACACTTCAGAAAACCATGATGGACTGAGGTGAAGTGGAAAATTGTCCCGAGGTCTGACGAATCAAAAGTAGAAATTATTTTTAGAAATCATGGACACCACGTCCTCCAGGTTAAAGAGGAGAGGGACCATCCGGCTTGTTATCAGTGCACAGTTCAAAAGCCAGCATCTGTGATGATACGAGGGTGCATTAGTGCACATGACATGGGGAGCTTGTACATCTGGGAAGGCATCATAAAAGGCAGCCTGCCTTTCAGATTTTTCAAGTCTCGGTCATAAAAAGAATTTTCCCCGACACCTGGTTATTTTGTTTAGTGGACCGAAAGCCACTGAATTCGAATCACAGACTTCCAATTTCATTAGGTTTTTTTTAAAATAGAACAATTAATGAATTTAGAGCCACATGGCCCTAAATTCTCTAGTATTTTTTCCTGCTCACCGTGACCCAATTCAACATACTACGTCATGCATCACGTGGTGGGCTTTCCCCGTTCGCACAAGGCATTGTGGGATACAAATTTGAAACAGGAGAGAAAAATGGAGGGCGTGAGTGTGCGAATGAAATGTGAAAGACTGACTACAGTAACGGAAAGCGAGAAGAAAAGATGTTATGTTGTGAAGGAAAGGAAATGCAGGACCACACTAATAAATATCGGCGGTCAGCGAGCACCTCGGTGTGATCAACTGTTCGTTTAGTGACAGAATGATGTAACTGTCAGTGCACGGTCAAGGTAAACCTGTAGATGGCAGTAATGTAACACTATGGATGCCAGTTGCCGTAAAATCCTAAAGAAGAAGAAGAAGGTAAACCTGCGCATGCGCAGACGGACTTCCTCTGTCTGCTTGCCTACGCGACACAAGCGATTTCATGCACATTATTTGCTCGAGAATCCCCTCAAATGAAATGACTTCCCAGCCACAGAATGACCTGATATTTTGCGAGATATTACAGAAATACACATCACAATGACGAAATTTTAGAAGGAACTAAATTTCACCGATTTTATGAAATCGAAAGGCCGTCTCACTTTAATGCTGAATGATATATATACGTTTCAGAACAATAGGCTGCCATCCAGACAAAATCTTTTTCAGGGAAGGCCTTCCTTCTTTCAGCAAGACAATGCCAAACCACTTTCTGCACATATTAAAACTGCATGGCTCTATAGTAAAAGAGTCCAGGTGCTAAACTGGCCTGCCTGCAGTCCAGACCTGTCTCCCACTGAAAACATTTGGTACATTATGAAGCATAAAATATAACAAAGGAGACCCTGAACTGTTGAGCAACTGAAATTGTATATCGGGCAAGAATGGGACAACATTTCTCTTTCAAAACTACAGCAATTGGTCTCCTCAGTTCCTAAATGTTTAGTGTTAAAAGTAGAGGTGATGCAGCACAGTGGTAAACGTGCCCCTGTCCCAACTTTTTTTGATACGTGTTGCTGACATGAAATTTAAAATGAGCGCATATTTAAAAAAAAAAAACAATCGGATTTCTCAATTTCATCATTTGATATGCTGTCTCTTGTTTCATTTTCAGTGAAATATGGGTTTCAATGATTTTGCAAATTATCGCATTCTGTAGGGCGGCACGGTGGTGTAGTGGTTAGCGCTGTCGCCTCACAGCAAGAAGGTCCTGGGTTTGAGCCCCGTGGCCGGCGAGGGCCTTTCTGTGCGGAGTTTGCATGTTCTCCCCGTGTCCGCGTGGGTTTCCTCCGGGTGCTCCGGTTTCCCCCACAGTCCAAAGACATGCAGGTTAGGTTAACTAGTGACTCTAAATTGAGCGTAGGTGTGAATGTGAGTGTGAATGGTTGTCTGTGTCTATGTGTCAGCCCTGTGATGACCTGGCGACTTGTCCAGGGTGTACCCCGCCTTTCGCCCGTAGTCAGCTGGGATAGGCTCCAGCTTGCCTGCGACCCTGTAGAAGGATAAAGCGGCTAGACATAATGAGATGAGATGAGATCGCTTTCTGTTTTTATTTACAGTTTACACAGCGTCCCAAGTTTTTGGGAATGTAGATTTCAGTAGTTTCCCAAAATCATGTAGAAATAGAGTTTTGCCTGTTTTTGGAGCAATGGTGCAGTTGATGTCCTTATACATAATATCTCATCTCATCTCATTATCTCTAGCCGCTTTATCCTGTTCTACAGGGTCGCAGGCAAGCTGGAGCCTATCCCAGCTGACTACGGGCGAAAGGCGGGGTACACCCTGGACAAGTCGCCAGGTCATCACAGGGCTGACACATAGACACAGACAACCATTCACACTCACATTCACACCTACGGTCAATTTAGAGTCACCAGTTAACCTAACCTGCATGTCTTTGGACTGTGGGGGAAACCGGAGCACCCGGAGGAAACCCACGCGGACACGGGGAGAACATGCAAACTCCACACAGAAAGGCCCTCGCCGGCCACGGGGCTCGAACCCAGACCTTCTTGCTGTGAGGCGACAGCGCTAACCACTACACCACCGTGCCGCCCCTAATACATAATAATGTAACATAATTCATTTCAGGCCCACTTTACACAGGGACGGTCTGAAACAAAAACGCAAAAGTCCGTTTTCGTTCTCACTGTTTTCCGCGTCTACACGACCGTTTTCAAGGAGGAAATCTGCATCTATACGGTGACGCATAAATGTGTAGAATTCAATTGGATGTGCATGCCAGGCGGCTAGGTGGTGCTGTGAAAGACCTCCGCTATGTCTGCACTCATGCGCAACGTCTTCCGTCTTGTCTGATCTGCACATCTGCGCCGCGAAAACTACTCTGAAGAAGACTACTCTGCCTATGCTAAGTAAGAAAGTAAGTAAAAAAGTAAGAGCATGCTATACCCGCCTCTGTTCATTAACGGTATATGTGCAGATTCGGTATAGATGTTCGAAGGACTCCTGGACGTTTATTAAAGCTGCCAGAGCAGCTTGAAGGTCCGTTGGATCGATGTAATCAGACATGCTCTTACTTTTTTACTTACGTTCTTACTTCCCGGCTGGCATGTACAGTATATGACATATGTATGACGTAAACGCGTACCCGACGTGAGCAGATCCGAGCAGAGTTTCGCGTATTGGGTAGTTTAGATGGATATGCAACGGGGGCTGTTTTTAACTTATCCACTCTGGAAGGCATTTTCAATTTTTTCCGTTTTTCAGCCTCGGAAACGCCGTCCCCGTGTAGACGAAAGGCACTTCCGATAAAATATTTAGTCGTTTTTACCCGACAGCGTCCTCGTGTAAACGGGCCCTCAGATTTCCTTTATCATATTATACCCTCATTCCCAAACATCACGTCCCTGACTCAGTGTTAATGTTGGCTCTCGGGATCTTTGGGAACTTAGTTTGTGGTCCTAAGTGCATTTAAATGACTTCAGTCCACAGCTAATTGCTGTAATTGTTCATTACTGGTGAGTTTCTGTAGTATGGCCACGTTCAGTGCAGAAAGCGGCATTTGCAGGTGCAGAGAGAGAACAGGATCCAGCTGTAAACACAGTCCAAGACCGCACCACTGCTCCAACCACAAGTAAACAAAGTCAGAGCACAACATAGTGAGATTGTGTAAACGTCTGGACAAAGATGCACGCACAGACCCACACTCCCCTGCCATGTGTTTACAGCACTGCAGAGACTTCTTCGAAGAGTGAGTAGGAGTGTGTTTAGCGTTGTGTAGAATCCTTGACCAAGACCCTCATGAGGCAGACAGACACGCGAGTACATGTGTGTGACCGGGAGTTGGGTCAGAAGTCAAATATGCTTCCTATTAAAGGAAGGTGGGAGAGAGGCATGAAGGAGAGCGCGATAAAAGAGACAGCAGTACAAGGACCTAAAAGGAAACGTCGGAGGGAAAGGAGAGAAAGATTTCCTGCAGAGATACATATAAAGAGGAAGAAATTTTCTGGGAGATGATCAGAGTAACACATCAACAGATACACGTATACACGCCAAGCCTCGCTCTTTCCTCGCTCATTAGTTTACAGAGTGCGTTTGATAGAGTTGCATGTTTGCAGCGTTGTTAAACTATCAGCAGGACATCACTGTAAGAACTTATTAAAGTCTATCAGTGAAAATGTGCAGCCGGTTCCAACCAGACAATCAGTAGCCAAAACCTCAAAACCACGAAGCCATGCACGCGCACACATACCCAGAGAGAGAGAGAGGTCTGCCTCTCTCCATTTAAACAAAGGAATAATTTTGTCATTTGACCTGAAACATGGCTAGTACTATTTTTGATCTCATCACTTTTATTTTTTCCCCACAATTCACTAAGTCTAATTGAATTGCAGCACTCTATTTGTTTTATATGTATACATTTATGATCAGGATATCATACATTTTTATTGTGACATTTAATTTGTACTGAAGGAGTGACGGACAAGACAGAGCGTTGCCACAGTACAGACTCTGTAAGCTCAGTAAACACTGGCCCCTACAGACAGGGCCGCTATGAGAAATCAGGACCCCTGCTTGAGGAGAGAAAGTTCAGCAGCAAGGACACAGGAAGTAGACTTTCAGCTTTTCTTTAACTGCAGCTAATAATATAATAATAGTAATATATGATGAACAGGCGGCACGGTGGTGTAGTGGTTAGCGCTGTCGCCTCACAGCAAGAAGGTCCGGGTTCGAGCCCCGTGGCCGGCGAGGGCCTTTCTGTGCGGAGTTTGCATGTTCTCCCCGTGTCCGCGTGGGTTTCCTCCGGGTGCTCCGGTTTCCCCCACAGTCCAAAGACATGCAGGTTAGGTTAACTGGTGACTCTAAATTGAGCGTAGGTGTGAATGTGAGTGTGAATGGTTGTCTGTGTCTATGTGTCAGCCCTGTGATGACCTGGCGACTTGTCCAGGGTGTACCCCGCCTTTCGCCCGTAGTCAGCTGGGATAGGCTCCAGCTTGCCTGCGACCCTGTAGAACAGGATAAAGCGGCTACAGATAATGAGATGAGATGAGATATGATATGATGAACAGATTTAAAAAAAAAACAACTTTTTAAAATAGAGTATTTTGTGGTATTTTACAGCTTATGCCGCATCACATTCCCTAGCAATTTTGAACTGTTTACTATTATGGAATATCCGCAAGACTTGAGTCTTCAGTTCTGAGGAGTTAGCACCTTCCAGTTTCTCAGTAACATGACAAGCTCGAAGGTCCCCCCCCCCCCCTTTTTTTTGTCTCATTTAACTTCATTTGAGAGACAAAAAGAGATCCTGGTAATGAAAATGATGAATAACAGGAATTATTTTTTTCGCGGTGCAGTTTTCAGCAAATCCTGCACTCTGATTGGATGAACATTTTTATCAAAAATCTTATAAATTTTTTTCAGCATTTCTCAGGAGAACAGCATTAATTGTACAGCATGGATAGCGATAACGACAGTGTTCACAGCGAAAGCGGGTTTTACTACCCTGAGGAAGAAGAAATAAAAGAAAACATTTAAGGAGAAAGCTAAAAACCTGTAACTTGTTAACACCGAGCAAAAACACGGCTGAATCCTGAATGACTCCTATTTGTATAAATAGGGAACTACATAGGTGGCAAAATGTAGTTTTGTTTTTTTTTCCTGCCATGGAAGTGCACTTGTATACCGAGGAGGAAGCAATTTGCATTACAGCCGTGAATGAGGATTCAAAATGGCGGCTCGGCTCGGTTTTCCCTTTCGGGCGCTCTCGTTTTCTGTTAGAATTTGGTAAATAAATAAATAAATAAATATATTATTTACCAGCTTAAGGTCGGGCCGTATGGTGAAATATTGTGACCTCGGCCTTGAATACTGACCTCAGCCCAGAGGGCCTCGCTCAGTACTTTCAAGACCTCGGTCACAGTATTTCACGATACGGACCTCCCAGCTGGTAAATAACATATATATTTATTATACATACGGGACACTTTTTCCATGGAATAAAAACATGTGTTCTGTTCCCTTCTAGCTGGTTTATTGATAGCATGCAATATTGTTATCATAGTGCTTATCCTCCATGTATTACACCACTCTACCCAATGGAGAATAAGCGTGCAATATTGTAACAATATTGCACGTTGTCAAAACAACACGACGTCGCATGTCGGAGATGTAAAACTTCCGCGTTAGCAAGCAACAGTGACAGTTGCGTTGTGTGTAGTTGTTGACGTTGATTTTAAAAGTAAATAAGTAAATTGCACAGCGGAAATAATAATAATACTCTGCTTGACTGTGCTAGTATTGGCCTTCGCTAACACTACACCGGCTGGAAGCTAACTGGACTGCTGCGCTAACAGCACTGAGTCACGGGTAAGCTAGCATTGGCCTTCGAGAATGCTGATATGAAGAATGTGTCTATATAATAATAATAATAATAATAATAATAATAATGGCTTTTTTTCATGGTCTATCAAATATATTCCATTCAGCTAGCATGATACTGACCTCGTCTTCGACTCATTCAATATCGTGCTAGCTGAATGGAAGATATCTGATAGACCACTCAAAGCCAGCCAATATTATTTAAATATACAACAGTTATTAGCTCATCCGGCAGGCGATGAGTTTATGCCACCATGAGTTGTCCATCATCTGTCATCCAGCATCATCCACGTTTCACAAAAATCACTTCTCTCTCAATTCTTCACTGATTTTTATTCTTTTTGGCAGGAAGGTCAGTCTGCCTGGGGGTGCATATAGCTTCTACCCAAAATTACATAATTGCAATTAATAATGAAGATATGGAGTAATTAAGCCCTAACGAGCAGTTTCCACACACACATCACTCCTTCTCCTTCAATTCTTCACTGGTTTTGATTCTTTCTGGAATGAAGGTGGGGTACCGAGGCTGCATATAACTTCTACCCAGATTTACTTAATTACAATTATTAATGAAGTTATGGACTAATTAAGCCTTAATGAGCCGTTCAACAAAAATCGCTTCGTCTCGGTCAATTCCTTGCCGTTTAGGATTCTTTCTGCCAAATAGGTAGGTATTCCTAGGGTGGATATAGCTTGCAACATTTATTGCGCAAGGTGGCCCACTTTAGATCATTCCTGCCGGACTAGACGGGGCTGGAGTGAGCTACGCCGTCATTGACGGCCTCGTTTCTACTAATCTGATTGGACGAACAGCGTTCAAAGAGTGCTTGCTATTTGGTATAACCACACTGGGATGTGTCACTGTTCATGTCACTCCACTCCTCTGGGTTCGCCGGGTAAAATTCCACTTCTAGCAACAGTCCCACTGAGACCGATACGATAGCAGAGTGAGCAACATCATCACCGGACGATACTTTTTTCATGAATTTAACTTCTGATTTAAACTGCATCATTTTGGAAAATGCTAAAAAGTGGGCAAGGGGTGTGGGGGGTGGGTATGTGAGGCAGGAGTTGAACGATGACTCTCGATCAGCATATATTTGAAAATGAGTGTGGTTTCACAGACTCCCACTCAAGGGTGGGGCTGGGGGAGGGGCTGGTTAGAGGGCATTAAAACATTTTTTTTTTCTTTGTTAAATATAAACATTTCGTGATGTAAGGAAGTACCAAATGACTCTACGTCAGCATCAGCCTTGCAAGGGTCAGGATGATTTTATCCAGTAGATGGCGGTTTGAGCCATTTTCAACCCATAAAATGTCGATTTTTATGAAAAAATGGTACTTTTGTCAATATGAACACCAGCATTGATGTGTTTCATCACACCACAGTCCTATAATTTAAGACTGTAGTGCCTCTTTAAAGTGCATATTCTGGACCAATTTCGTGTTTTTTTTTATATGAAAGTATGTCCCTTTACACACTCATCCAGAAGGGTAATTTTGCACAAGGCCATCTGTCTACAGCAGAAAAAAATAAAATAACACAACTTGTCTGGAAAAATCCCAAGGGAGTCTGGAGCCAGATCCGTGACGTTACCTGCAGAAGCGCCAGCAGGCTGCGAGAGCTTTGCACGGTTTCAGTGCACAGCCTGTGTAGACCAAGCGCTCCCATTTCTCTCTCATTGTCCGGTCTTTTGGGAAACGATGAGTACTAATCCCATCAAGATTGGTGTTGCTACACCCTCCTACGAGACATCTGTTAACCATTTTAATAATTACGCCATAATGTTGAAGAAATTTGCAGAAAACCACCAGGTCGTTTTCTCATAAACAAACCAGCGCTGACGTAGGATTCAGAGGGAGGCGTCCCACACGCGATGTCACGAAAATCAACGTTTGCCGGAAAATCCAAATGCCAAGTTTTTTCAGAGGCGGACCAATTCGCCTCAAATGGCTTGATTTCAACTGAATTTTTCTGGTATTGCGCAAGGTAAACAAATTGCAGAGAATGCAGAATGTGACAGATATTTGACCAAAGTTGAATATAAAACAGGAGAATTACATTGATCTCGCTCCTGAATTTACTCGTGATATGCCCTTTAAGGTTAACACAAATACTGTAACTATACCAAGACCAGAAGCATGAGCATGAACTCCTGACAACAGACTAGAAACAAACCATAACATGGGTAGCACATGACAAAAAGCTAAACCATGAGTGCTATAGACAATGTGACTTATCGACACAATTCAGTCTGCAGCCTTGTGCCTCCGGGTCGAATCGCAGCCGTGCCGATATTCAGTACAAGTGCTTTCTTGCTCGTGCAATATTGCTTAAATTAATCGCCTTTACACTTCAGGCTCCTTCCATAAATGTTAAATAAACATCTCGTAGCAGATAGTCACCATATCAATGATGACACTCTTTTCTTCATTAAACATTGTGTTTCATTTAATCCATTTATTATTAGGCTTAGACTATGTGAATGAAATGAGCAGATTATTAATATTAATGTATTTACGTATGTTACAGTTGTAATGACTGGCAATGTCAGTTTTTATGACTAGAATCTTTTCTGTGGACTGATCAGCTTTAAAGGTGACGTATGACACCCCTTTTCCAGAAGTTAACAGTTTCCTGAGGTATTAAAGCTAGACGGCGTTTCGATTTCATAAAATCGGTGAAATTTAGTTCCCTCTGAAATTTGGTCATTTGTTTTTCTGTAACGTTTCCAAAAAATATCAGGCCATTCAAATGCGAAGGGATTCCCGAGCAAATAATATGCATGAAATCGCTCGCTTCGCCCAGTCGAGCAGACAGAGGAAGTCCGTGTGCGCATGCGCAGGTTTACCACCTTCTTCTTCTTTTGGGTTTTATGGCAGTTGGCATCCACAGTGTTGCATTACTGCCATCTACAGGTTTACCCTGACCGTGTACTGACAGTTCCATCATTCTGTCGCTAAACGAACAGCTGATCACACCGAGGTGCTCGCTGATCACTGATATTTATTAGTTTGGTCCTGCGTTTCCTTTCCTTCGCAACATAACGTCTTTTCTTCTCGCTTTCCGTTACTGTAGTCGGTCTTGTCAAGTCAAGTTTATTTGTATAGCGCTTTTAACAATAAACATTGTCTCAAAGCAGCTTTACAGAATTTGAACGACTTAAAACATGAGCTAATTTTGTCCCTAATCTATCCCCAATGAGCAAGCCTGTGGCGACGGTGGCAAGGAAAAACTCCCTCAGACGACATGAGGAAGAAACCTCGAGAGGAACCAGACTCAAAAGGGAACCCATCCTCATTTGGGCGACAACAGACAACATGACTATAACATTAACAGTTTTAACATGAAGTCAGTTTCATTGATGTTATAAACTCTTCATTTCATTGATGGAAACTTGAGTACAAAACTGTTCATGACAACTGCAGTCCTAAAGTTAGCAAGTCAGCTGTAGTCCTCAGCCATAAAAGCATTACTGTAAGAGTCCAGAACGTCTTCCAAGTGTGACTTTCAACTGTCCTCATGGGGCCGTCCTCCACAGGAGCGATGTGATGAGACTCCAACCAGACACAGGGCACCAGGATGGATCAGGCAGCTCCGAGGAGCAGAAGAGGTCAGCATCTCGATCCCAGGACCGACATGTAACTCAGAGGGACAGATTGGGGGGGGGAGAGAAAACACAGGTTGTTGGGTATGCTCAATGTCACCTGAATAAGTAGGAGCAGTATACATATTGCACTGAGTACAAGCAGGGACTCCGGCAAAACTATGACAGCATAATTAAAAGGGGAGAGCCAGAAGGTAACACAGGCATGAGGGAGCCCCGGGACATAAAGCAGCAGCCACTACACCGTCAACAAACTCGAGTGAGCAAGCGAGTGGGGACTGACAGCATCCATACATCCCAGTTTACCAAAACACTCTGTGTCTGAGGACCCTCCAGATCTACTCCTTTACCTCATTAACACCATTAACAAAAGGCTTGACTAAACAGATATGTTTTCAGCCTAGACTTAAAATGGTCCTGTTTCAAATTTGTATCCCATAATGCCTTGCGCAAACAGGGAAAACCCACCATGTGATGCATGACGTAGTATGTTGAATTGGGTCATGGTGAAGCAGGAAAAAATAGTGGAGAATTTAGGGCCACGTGGCCTTAAATTTATTAATTGTTCTGTTAAAAGAACGAATAAAATTGGAAGTCTGTGATTCGAATTCAGTAACTTTCGGTCCACTAAACAGAAATAATTGGGTGTCGGGGAAAATTCTTTTTATGACCTACACTTTTAATGAAATGTCTGTGACATGTTTTGGTCAAAATCCTACAAGGATAAAGCACCACAGCACCTTCTCACCCTGTCTAAACACCCTCAGTCGCTGTTCACCCCTCCCCCCCCTTCCCTCGGCCAATCGGGTAGCACTTTCTTCATGAATATTCATTCGCGAAAAAATTAGTTCTCAAGCCATGAGTGGAAATACTCAGATGAAGGGGCGGGATCATTCTAATGAGCTCCACTTGTGGATCCAAATCGAACGGCTTGTTGAAGCACACCTCATCTCATCTCATCTCATTATCTCTAGCCGCTTTATCCTTCTACAGGGTCGCAGGCAAGCTGGAGCCTATCCCAGCTGACTACGGGCGAAAGGCGGGGTACACCCTGGACAAGTCGCCAGGTCATCACAGGGCTGACACATAGACACAGACAACCATTCACACTCACATTCACACCTACGCTCAATTTAGAGTCACCAGTTAACCTAACCTGCATGTCTTTGGACTGTGGGGGAAACCGGAGCACCCGGAGGAAACCCACGCGGACATGGGGAGAACATGCAAACTCCGCACAGAAAGGCCCTCGCCGGCCCCGGGGCTCGAACCCAGGACCTTCTTGCTGTGAGGCGACAGCGCTAACCACTACACCACCGTGTTGAAGCACACGTTTTCTGAAATGGGCCGAACAAAAGAAACTGACTGGGGTGTCTAATGTCAGAGTTTGTGAGTTGGTAGGCTCCAGATACCCAAATGTACACTACCGTTCAAAAGTTTGGGGTCACCCAGACAATTTTGTGTTTTCCATGAAAAGTCACACTTTTATTTCCCACCATAAGTTGTAAAATGAATAGAAAATATAGTCAAGACATTTTTCTGGCCATTTTGAGCATTTAATCGACCCCACAAATGTGATGCTCCAGAAACTCAATCTGCTCAAAGGAAGGTCAGTTTTATAGCTTCTCTAAAGAGCTCAACTGTTTTCAGCTGTGCTAACATGATTGTACAAGGGTTTTCTAATCATCCATTAGCCTTCTGAGGCAATGAGCAAACACATTGTACCATTAGAACACTGGAGTGAGAGTTGCTGGAAATGGGCCTCTATACACCTATGGAGATATTGCACCAAAAACCAGACATTTGCAGCTAGAATAGTCATTTACCACATTAGCAATGTATAGAGTGGATTTCTGATTAGTTTAAAGTGATCTTCATTGAAAAGAACAGTGCTTTTCTTTCAAAAATAAGGAACTTTCAAAGTGACCCCAAACTTTTGAACGGTAGTGTATGTGCACAAGCACTGAAAAAGTGAGTTTTTCATTCTGTGTCTGCTTTTCTTATTTTGCGTCTTGTGAACTTGTGAAAGATCTGGCCAGCTCGATGTATGACCGACTCTCTGGTCAGATTGTTCCTCGTTCTTTTCACCGGTGCTTTATAATAGCTTTTATATCACCTATTGAACATCAACTGCTCACATAGCAAATCATGCTTCTTTTCTTTTTTTTTTTTTTAACACCCAAAAAAGCAGTGCTGCACTGCTGGAATTATTTTAGTTTCTGTTGATGGTGCCGAGAAATCTGCAGCGCTTTACTGTGTCATTTGCTGAGCTCGCTGAACTTGTCTGAGAAAGCACTCAGCATTTTTACAGAGTGAAGAATCACGCAGTAAATGAGCAATAGTATCAGTGTAATATGTAAATTAGGAAAGAATAAATTTGTTCGTGCATCAGTAGTGTGAAAGCTGACCGAGAAGCTCCTTTAAGTTCTCCAGAAGCCCAAAATGAAGAAAGTATATAAAATTGTTACGTGTGAGAGCTCTCTGATGCAAGAATTTTCCTTTTGTTTTCTTTCTGTTTTTCAAGCATATGTTTCCTGGTCAGCTTGTGCAGTAGTAATCATGTAATCATGACGTGTTTAAAATCAGATCTCAGGGTTTGTTTGGTTTTTTTTAGCTTGCAGTCTAAACTCTAGCTGGATGTGAAAGTGTTTCATCGAACAGTTAACTCGAACAGAGACGGTGTACTTTTCCTTCTCTCTGCTTTGATGTTCTTTTCCTAAGGTGGTGTTTACATTAGACCGTATCCGTATCGTTTTCGTCGCGGATGCACTGTCCGTTCACATTAAAACGCCGGGAAGCGACTCCACAGGCGGAACAACTTGAATCCGCCAGGGCCCACGTATTCAATCCATTACGTATCTGATCCGGTGCTGTGTAAACATTGAGGAACGAGGATACGCTGTGCTGAGCTCTAGCTGACGTCGTCATTGGACAACGTCACTGTGACATCCACCTTCCTGATTCGCTGGCGTTGGTCATGCCACGTTGGTCATGTGACGCGACTGCTGAAAAACGGCGCGGACTTTCACTTCCTGCTATTTGTCCCGAATCACTGCTCGTGCGCTTCACTCGCGCGCTCTGTGAGCTGCGCAGGGCCGGAGTGCGCACCCTCCAGAGGGCACTCGCTGTTCAGGGCGGAGTGATTTGGAGCGCAGGATGCCTGCGGAGCCGAGCGTATCCGTGTATTGGTGTTGCTGTGTGCACGCGAATCGTTTTAAAAACGTTAATCTGATGATCCGCTGATACGATCTAATGTAAACACCACCTAAGAACGTTCCTGTGTTCCAAAAGCTCTCTGAAACCAGTGTTGCCAGGCAAAACAAACCTCGCCCAGCAGCACTTATTTTATGCCTATATGTTGACAATGGTAATATTTCTCAATCATCAGCTGTCAGGTTGTAGTCCTGTGAAAATCCATGACCTTGAGTTTGACATTTCAAAGTCATTCAAGGTCAAAGGTCATGGCGGCAACTGAAAGCCCGTATGGGACGACTTGTATGCTGATAATGGTAAACATCTGGCTATCATGAGCCATTTTAAAGTTATAGCCCTTTGAAAACCCATGACCTTCAGTTTGACCTTTCAAGGTCAAAGATCATGGTACCAAATGAAAGCCCGTTTGGCACTTCCTATAAGTTGATAATGGTAAATATCTGTCTACCATCAACCGTTTTCAAGTTACAACCCTCTGAAAATCCGTGACCTTGAGTTTGATCTTCCAAGATCAGTCAAGGTCAAAGATCATGGTGCCAAATGAAAGGCCATATGGGAGTTCCTGTGTGCTCATAATAGTAAACATCTGTCTATCGGCAACCGAAAGGTTGACCTTTCCGGTGACCGTCACCTTGACCCGATTACCCCAAAATTTAATCAGGTAATCTATGGATCATTGCCCATCGACCCTGAAAATTTGAAGTCAATCGGTGCAACCGTCTAGACGCTAGATTGTTAACAGACACACACACAAACAAACCGCACTGATTACAATACCTCACCCCCGCTTACTCCGTCACGGACGAGGTAATTAACAAATTGTATTTTGTTAAGATGGTTTTTTTTTTTTTTGGCTGTTCTCTCTACTCTTAGTCATTCTAACACACGATAAAAACTTTGTGTAGCTTTGACACTAATAACGCTCATGGTCATTCTCAGATATAATGCCTATTGCTGATGAGATCTGGGGAATTTAAAGGCCGAAGCACCACACCGAACTCCTCATCATGTGCCTCAAACCATTTCCCAAACAATGCGTGCAGTGTAGCAGGGAGCGTTATCCTACTGCCATTAGGGAATACAGTTGGCATGAAGGGGTGTACCTGGTCTGTATTTGACGTACAGTACTGTGCAAAGGTCTTAGGCATTCCTATTTTTTTCCATACAAACTTCGTTATAGGTTTCTATTTGATGACTTCTACATTATCGAGTCAGTACAAAAACATTTTAGAGTCCAAATGTTCGTTTTCCAGTACAAAATTAAATCTTACAGAAGAAAAAGTGTTTGTATCCGAGCAGCATATTACATAAGAGAGCACTTTTTGGATTAAAAAAAGAAAACATAATGAAGGCTGCTGGGTTTTGGTGCAAAATGAAGACGCGAGTGTGACAAAGTGTCCAGGCTGCTTCTGTAAGATGCTCAGTAAAATGAAGACGAGTTCAGTATCATGCTAGCTGAATGGAATATATCTAATATATCACCAAAAAAAAAAGCCATTATTATTATATACACGTTCCTTTCGGGTGTTCAACACATCTTTCTGTTTCAAAATTCTCTCAAAATCTTCCGTATTTAACGAAGCAGACCTAGCGGCCATGTTTGTTTACAAATTGTCCCAGTCACTCACTACCGTGGAAGTTTTATGTCTCCGACGTGTGACATCATGTTGTCTTGACAACCATGCAATATTGTAAACCATATTCAACGCTCATTCTCCATTGGGTAGACTGACGTAATGCATGCTATCAAACCAAATGAATGGACCCTGCTAGAAGGGAATAGAACACGTTTTTATTCCATCGAAAAAGTGTCCTGTATGTATAATAATCAACAGGGGTGGACAGTAACGAATTATTTACTTGAGTACTGTACTTAAGTACTTTTTCTCTAAAACGTGATTGTTTTTTTTTCGCAGGTGACACTGAGACAGCCTATCAGTAATCACTAGGGTCATGTCATGTCCATAGACTGTATAAAATCAAATTAAATGATTTCCCAGTAGCATTATTTGAACAAGATCAGTTGATGGCAGAATAGAAGGAGGCGGTCCTTCTGGGGAATGTACACACCCATGGCCCACGAGCCCATGTTCCAGTTTTCTGAAAGGATTAAAGATTGGTTTCATTTTAAATGTTTGTCTAAAACGAACCACGTCACGGCCTACGAAAACCCGCCGTCCAACCTACAGAAGTATATTGAGGTATGTAAATGTTTTATTCCAAGAGAAAGCTTGGAACAAAGTTGTCTGTGCTTTCAGAGCTAGCAATAACGTTGCAACAGCTATGCAGTCTGGTTAGTCAAAGGACTTTCTATGGATTTGCCCGCCAAGTTGCCGTAGCCTTGTCCATGGCTAACGTTTACACATAGCTAATTAACTTGGACACTGTTAGCAAGTAAAACGGAGTTACACTAACATGAATAACATTAACTTATCTGAAGTGCTTTCAGAAATATGTTTTAGCATAATCTTGCCAAATAAACAAAATGTAGAAATCTTTATTTTCTCGTAATGTTAGCTACCTAATATGATTTTGAGTTTGAAAAGAGTTTGCTAGCATGCCAGGTGGAGCTTCACTGACTAGCTAGCTTAACGTTAAACCACTATTGCCTCGGTCACAACCGGCCGTACGTGCTCCTACGGCCGGTCTACGTGCAAAAAACGCAAGAAACGCACGGAGGGCGCGCGTGAAACGCACAGAGGGCCCGCGTGTGACGTGCTGATTTTCGAGCCGTAGACTAGCCGCAGACCGGCCGCATAGGTTCTTTGTCATATCAAACAAACTCTACGGGCGCTTACGTTTTTTTCAGGTTGCAAGACAAACTTACGGCCAACGTGCATCTTTCTCCACGAACAAAAAAAAACGCAGCGATTTGGGAAACGCCAAAAATCGCACGGCCAAAAAATCGTACGTCCGGTTGTGACCTAGGCTTAAGATGGCACAGCATGCGTTCATTTTGTGAATCCAGTCAGTTACTTCAGAGGCGTTAGGTTTTGTAAGCATTGTGGCAATAATACAACGATGCATTGACAGAGAAAATTTTACTTTTAATACTTAAGTACTTGCTTTTAAAAATACTTAAGTAAAAACTTGACTGGACAATTTTCACTTGTATTGGAGTAACATTTGACCAGTAAGATCTGTACTTTGACTTGAGTAATGAAGTTGGGTACTTTGTCCACCTCTGATAATCAATGATATTCAGTTCGTCTGTGAGTAGTCGTAATGTTTTGGCTCGTTGGTGTGTATATATACAGTATAATTTTTTAAAAGGAGAGAATATATTTATTTTTAATTTTTACAAGTACAAAAGTTTAATATTGATTCAGGTTCTTCCAGTTAGTTTGTAAATAAACTTGTATTTAAAAAGATATCACAATATCCACGATATCTCAGATTATTGTGACGTAATTTAACATATCGATGTTATATTCATATCACCCAGCTATTTTGCCATATTCTACTTTTAATAATCTTTTTGAAATACAGTTTAAAAAGGAAAAAAAAAAGGTCATTGCAGTCCATATTGCATTGGCCACAGTGTTGACACTAATGCTGTAATATAGCAATCCTAGCTCTGAATTATTACACATTTGGTTATTACTAAGTGAGAGGGGTTGGTGTGGTTGGTATAAGGAGGTAGTGTGCTGTGTGCTCTGCTCCAAGGAGACTGTGGGCACGATGCCCACTTAGCCTGGCACCATTATACAGTCCTTAAACTGTGCCCACTGAACCTCTGCACAGGGTTGTGTGTGTGTGGGAGAGATGGTCATACACACAGACCACAGGTGTGGAACTTCACTTGATCTCAAGGGCCAACTGAGCAGTTTTGGGGTGTGTGTGTGTGTGTACACGCGTGTTTTGTGTTTGTGGATGGGCGTGGTGGATGGTCACACAAGGCTGTCAACAAGTACTCTCTTTTACCTTTTCCTGTAACTTCGCTGGCCAGGACTGACTGACTTCTTCAGAAATTATAACCGTGTGTGTACTTACACTAGCTCGAACTGGCAGACAAAACACCCATTTGAGTTGTTTACAAGACATTGTGGAATATTCTCGAGCAAAGTTAGACAAAACAACATCTTTTGGATGCCTCTGAACAGTTCAAGGAGACATGCTGTAGACTTTTCAGTTAGTTTATACAAGCCCCATTTCCAGAAGAGTTGGGATATTTTCCAAAGTGCAACAAAAACAAAAATCTGTGATTTGTTAATTCACATGAAACTTCATTTAACTGACAAAAGTACAAAGATTTTCGCTAGTTTTACTGACCAACTTAATTGTATTTTGTAAATATAAATGTTAGAATTTGATGCCTGCAACACACTCCAAAATAAAAAAAAACCAAAACGTTGGGACAGAGGCGTTATTACCACTGTGTTACATCACCTTTCCTTTTCATAACACTTTTTAATCGTATGGGAGCTGAGGGTACTAATTGTTGCAGTTTTGCAAGTGGAATTTTTGTCCGTTCTTGCTTGATACAAGACTTCAGCTGCTCAGCAGTCCGTGGTCGCCATTGTCTGATTCTCCTCTTCATGATGCACCATACATTCTCAATCTGAGACAGAGCTGGACTGGCAGCAGGCCAGTCAAGCACATGCACTCTATGTCTATGAAGCCATGCTGCTGTAGCCTGTGCAGAATGAGGCCTGGCATTGTCCTGCTCAAATAAGCATGGACTTCCTGGGAAGAGACTTGATGGCAACATATGTCTCTCTAAATCCCAATATGCACCTCCACATCAATGGTACCTTCACACACATGCAACTCACCCATGCTGCGGGCACTGATGCCCCCCCCCCCCCCATACCATCACAGATGCTGCTTTTGCACCTTTCTCTGATAACAAACTGGATGGTCGTGTTCACCTTTGGCACTGAGAACTCAATGTCCGGTTTTCCCAATAACAAGCTGAAATGTGGACTTGTCTGACCACAGCACACGTTTTCACTGTCTTTCGGTCCATCTGAGATGAGTTCACGCCTAGGGAAATCGGTGACGTTTCTGCATAGAATTGATGAATGGCTTCTTCCTTGTGTAATACAGTTTCAGGTTGCATTTCTGGATGCAGCAGCGGACTCTGTTAAGTGACAGCGGTTTTCCAAAGTCCTCCCAAGCCCATGTGTTTACATTTGCCACATTAGCATGACGGTTTCTCAGGCAGTGCCACCTGAGGGCCCGTAGGTCATGGACATTCAGTAGTGGTTTTCGACATTGCCCTTTACACACTGAGATTTCTCTGAATCCCTTGAATCTTGTCACAATATTACGTACTGTAGATTTCGAAAGACCTAAAATCTTGCGTTTAACAAGAAGAAAAAATTCAAATTAGCAGTGAGTCATGTTATTTGAAGCACCATTTAAAGCAAGATATTTTACATCAAATCACAGTAATTATGTTAACAAATAAATCAAACAGTGCATAGGTAATTGAGTGATATCCCCACAACTGTGGTCTTGAACAGTCTTGAAAGAAAATCCGGAGTCCTCTATGTCTGAGACGGAGACAACTTACTTATTTACTTAGGCCCTTCGCCCCCCTGCGGAACATAGGCCATCGACGAGCTTCCTCCATCGCACCCGGTCCTGGGCCCTCCTACACAGCTCTGTCCAGCTTAACCCTTCAACTCTCAACTCGTTGTCTAGATCCCTCCTCCAGCTATTTCTTGGGCGCCCTCTCTTCCTTTTCCCCTGGGGATTCCATGCAAGGGCATGTCACGTGGTGTTGTTCGCCGGCTTCCATAACGTGTGGCCTATCCAGCCCCACTTCCTCCTTCTTATTTGCAACTCTATTGGCTCTTCTCCTGCCCACTCCCATACTTGCTCATTTGTCACCTTATCCTTCCAGCAGATGCCAAGAACTCGTCTGAGACAGTTGTTAATAAAACTCTGGATTCTGCTTTGTATCTTCTTTGTTGTTCTCCAAGTTTCTGACCCGTAGAGCAGAACAGGTTTCACATTGGATCTAAATATGCGAAGTTTGGTTCTCACAGAGAGCTCTTTCGATGCCCATACCTTCTTTAATATGATAAACACTGTCCTAGCCTTCCCAATCCTTGTAAGTGCATCTTTGTCCGTACCTCCAAGGGTGTTTACAACACTCCCGAGATATGTAAATTCCTTGACATCCTCCAGCTGCTGTCCATCAACCACAATATGTACTTCACTTATGGTATTCATCCTCAATATTTTTGTCTTCACCTTGTTTATCTTCAGACCAACTTTAGCCGATTCCTCTGCTAATCTTGATGTTTTGTCCTGCATTTGCCGATGGTTATGGGAGAGCAGGGTGAGGTCATCAGCATAATCAAGATCATCCAGCTGTTCCCATGGAGTCCACTGTATACTGTTGCTACCCGATTTGGCTACCGATCTCATAATCCAATCAATGGCCAGTGGAAATAGAAAGGGTGATAGCAGACACCCCTGTCGCACCCCCGTCCTAACTTCAGATGGTTCTGAAAGTTGACCCTCGTGGGCTACGCGGCAAGTAAACCCTTCATAGCTAGACTTTATTAGAGTAACAAGCTTCTCTGGAATTCCATAAGATCGCAGGAGCTTCCACAGTGTTTCCCGATCAACACTGTCAAACGCTTTCTCATGGTCCACAAAGTTGACATACAGGGACGAATTCTATTCCAGTGATTGTTCAATGATAACCCGTAAGGTACATATTTGATCTATGCATGAGCGGTCTTTCCTAAAGCCTGCCTGTTGGTCTCTTAGCGTGATATCAACTGTTGTCTTCATCCTCTCCATAAGTATTCTGTTTAACACCTTGCCCGGGACAAATAGTAACATAATGCCTCTGTGGTTGTTGCATTCTCCAAGATCTCCCTTCTTGGGAACTTTGACAATAATCCTTTCCTGCCATTCTTCAGGGAATGCTCTCTTCTTCCCATATCCTAGCAAAGAGCCTATGAAGGATATCTACTGATGTTGACAGATCTGCCTTCAGGGCCTCAGCAGGAACCCCGTCGGGTCCCGCTGTTTTACCAGTTTTTAACACCTGAATAGCTGTCCTAATCTCTGACTTACTTGGTTTATCACAATTCAAGGGGAGAGTAGTGTCTGATGGTGGAATCTCTGGTGGGTTCACGGGGCAGGCCAATTTAATAGCTCTCCAAAGTGCTCCGCCCAGCGCTTAAGTTGCTCCTCTGCTGTAGTTAAGGGCTTCCCAAGTTTGTCCTTCACTGGTTTCTGTACTTGCTGATGTTTTCCTGCCAGCCTTCTTGTGTAGTTATACAGATCCTTCATATTTTTCTTCTCCGCTGCTTCTTCTGCTGCCTCTGCCAGATTGTCAATATAGACCCTTTTATCCCTTCGAACACTTCTCCGCACTTCCTTGTGAACTTTTCCATATTGCTCCTGGGCCCTAATTTTCGAAGCTCTCGTTCGACAGTTGTTCAATTCAGCTTTCACCTTTTTCCTAAACTCAATCTTCTCCATAGTATCTGAAGACATCCAGTCCTTGTGGGTGGCTTTCTTCTTACCGATAGTTTCTTCACAGGCCTCAGTCCAAACCTTCTTTGCTCTTCTCCACTCAGTCTCAATGTCAGTGACCCCCTCTGCGTCATACAAATCCTGCAACACCTGAAACCTATTTGACATACTTGTCTGGAACTTGTCTCTCATCCTTGTCTCCCTTAGCAAGTCCACATTGTATCGCGTCCTGGAACCAGTAGGTTGACTATGCCGTTTAAGGCGCAATTTCAAGGTAGCTAAAACGAGGTCATGGTCAGATGCCACGTCTGCTCCTCTCTTAACCCAGACATCTTGCAAGGTTCTCCTGAATTTCTTGCTGATACAAAAGTGATCAATCTGGTTTTCAGTAATATGGTCCGGTGATACCCACGTAGCCTTATGTGCCCTCTTGTGTGGAAAAACGCTACCTCCGATGACTAGTTGGTTCAATGCACACAGGTCAGCAAGCAACTCTCCATTTTCGTTCATTTCACTAAGACCATGCTTTCCCATAACCTCTTCATAACTGGTGTTATCAGGTCCTAGCTTAGCGTTAAAATCCCCCATGACAATGTTAATGTCTTTTCCTCTCTCCTTATCAAATAGATCCCGTAGTAAGGAATAGAACTCCTCTTTCTTGCTCTCGTCAGCTTTGTTTGTAGGAGCATAACACTGTATAATACTAACCTTGATGTTCTTCTATGTGGTCGCGAACGTAGCTGTAACAATCCTAGAGCTAACCGGCTCCCAGCTAATTAGGGCTTTGGCAGCATCCCTTGATAACATCAATGCAACACCCTCTGAGGGGCACCATCATCTTCATGACCAGAAAACAAAATCACTTCTCCTGTTGATAACATTAGCCGCCCAGCCTGATTCCGTCGCGTTACGCTCAGACCCAGAACAGAGATGCCATAGTTTCCCATTTCCTTAGCTATCTTTGCAGCTCTTCCTGCTTCATACATCGTCCTCACATTCCAATTTCCAATTCTGATGGTCTTCCTGGGAGCCAGTAGTACATTCGGCCTCACAGCTTCCGACTGGCTTTCACTGTGTCGTGTCATAAACCTTCTTCCTGAAGACCCTACTTCCCCCAGGACCAGTTGTTGTAAGTTTCTGCTCGATGATTCTGTAACGTTTCTTTTTTACAGTAAAGGGTTGTTAGCCCTAGACCAACCTCCCGCAAGAGGAGATGTGGGAACACACTTTGTCTGGCCCCTACCAATCGACCTGTTCGGCATGGGTGACCCAACCAGGAGTTCAAGACTCCTGCCGACATAGCTCTAGAGGTCCTCGGGACACGCAAACCGCCCCACCACGATAAAGTGGTGATCCCAGCGAGGCAGGAGATGGAGACGAGACCAAGTAAAAATGCAGTGGATTCCGAGAGGAGACTGAGACCTTCAAAAAGTGGTCTTGAGATCAATCTGGAATACTACAACACTAGAAATGGCAGCTTAAAACATGCACAGCATACTCTCATCCAGAATTGCAAACATCTACGATGCGTTCCGTTTGTACTGGGAAGTCGGGATTTCTGAGTTCCCAGTTGGAAATTTCAACTGGAACGAGTCTGAAAGTCGGAGCAACTTCATCGACTCTGACTTCAAAATCCAAGATGGCTGCTCTGCCCATGCATGAACAGTGAAACCTGTAGTAATTTGCTGTTTATTATACTTCTGTCTTATTTGTGTCTCATTAAATCAGTCGTATACACAGTACTCTCCAACCTATCTGTGGACATGCTGCTACGGTGTTCGTATGCACAAAATACTGTGTAATATGTTGCTATCGACTGGTATTGCTAACAGTGGCTCAAACTGGGATTGCTAATTGCTGGTATTGATTTTTCAACTTTACTGGAACGTGGTCAACTCGGGTATGCTGTAATTCCCAGTTCCAACTTCCGAGGTAAATGGAACGTGGCACTAGTTTACTACCAGTAACTTTTTTACAGGTAGACACAAATGCAGTTTCAAAATTGTAATGTCTGTTAAAATCTTCCAGCAAAATAATTTTGCTTGCCATTAACAAAAGCTTAGCAAGTTAACTACTCTAACAGGTTCTACAGCTAATCTCAGATGTTATGCGATCAAATTTGTGTAGCTTATTCCAGTACATCAAAGCATGTTTTATAATTTTGTAACCCAGTTGAGGCCAAAAGTTTAGATACACCTTGGCTTCAGACATTCAGACTCGGTTATTCACAACTCCACACATTTTATGTTACCGAAACTCAGTCCGGTTTGTGGGCTTCCTCGCTCAGGCACAATTTTTCAGTGCAGTCCAGAAATGTTCTCTGGGATTCAGTGAAGGCTTTTGTGATTTTTTTTTTTTTTCTCCACTCTAAAACTTTCACTTTGTTGTTGTAAGCCATTTTGTAACATCTTTGAAGGTACGCTAAGGATAATTGTCCTGCTGGAAGACCAAGTTGCGACAGAGTTTTAACTTTCTGGTTGATGTCTTTGAAGTATTGCTTCAGTATTTCGAGATAATCCTCCTTCCTTATGATTTTATCTATTTTCTGAAGTGCACCAGTCCCTTTTCCAGCGAAGCAACCCTCACAACATGATGCTGCCATCCCTATGCTTCACCGTTGGGATTAAAAGCCTCACCTGCAAACTTTAATTTGGCTTTTTAAAGCTGATCTTGGAACAGAGGCTTCTTTCTTGCATGACAGCCTTTCAGGCCTAGGTGTATGGATGTACATACAGTACCACCCAAAAGTTTGGACACCCCTTCTAATTCAGTGCTTTTTTTTTTTTTTTTTGCTTTTTTTTATTAATTAAAGTGCATATTCTGGACCAATTTTTTTTTTGTTGTTTTTTTATATGAAAGTATGTCCCTTTACACACTCATCCAGAAGGGTAATTTTGCACAAAACCATCTGTCTACAGCAGAAAAAAATAAAATAAAACACGTCTGGAAAAATCCCAAGGGAGTCTGGAGCCAGATTCGTGACGTTACCTGCGGAAGCGCCAGCAGGCTGCGAGAGCTTTGCACGGTTTCAGTGCACAGCCTGTGTAGACCAAGCGCTCCCATTTCTCTCTCATTGTCCGGTCTTTTGGGAAACGATGAGTACTAATCCTATCAAGATTGGTGTTGCTACACCCTCCTACGATACATCTGTTAACCATTTTAATAATTACGCGATAACGTTGAAGAAATTTGCAGAAAACCACCAGGTCGTTTTCTCATAAACAAACCAGCACTGACGTAGGATTCAGAAGGAGGCGTCCCACACGCGACGTCACGAAAATCAACGTTTGCCGGGAAATCCAAATGCCAAGTTTTTTCAGAGGCGGACCAATTCGCCTCAAATGGCTTGATTTCAACTGAATTCTTCTGGTATTGCGCAAGGTAAACAAATTTCAGAGAATGCAGAATGTGACAGATATTTGACCAAAGTTTAATATAAAATAGGAGAATTACATTGATCTTGCTCCTGAATTTACCCGTGATATGCACTTTAAAGTAATGATAGATGTCGTTTCTCTTTACTTAGTTGATCAGTTCTTGACATAATATGGATTACTACAGTTGTGGAATAGGGCTATTTGCTGTATTTTTATTATTTACTGTTTGATCTCAAACACATTAAGAAGGCAAGAAATTGCACTAATTAATATTTAACGAGGCATATCTGTTAATTGAAAAGCATTCCAGGTGACTACCTCATGAAGCTGGTTAAGATAATGCCAATAGCCTGCAAAGTGTCAAGGTAAATGCTGGCTACTGTGAAGAATCTAAAATATGGAACATTTTTTGTTTCTTTAACACTTTTTTTTTTTTTTGTCACGTGTTCTTCGATGGTCTTGATGTCTTCACTGTTGTTCTACGATGCAGTATATAGTCAAAATACAGAAAAACCTATGAATGAGTAGGGGTATACAAACTATTGATACTGTACTTTGGTACCTGAGGCCTCTAACCCGCATATCAATTCCTTTGTTGTTGTCATGGGGTTCAAGTTGAACCTTTCGGACCAAAGTTCATTCATCTCTGAGAGTTAATTTGTACCTCTTTCCTGAACAGACATCTTTGTTATCCCAAGGTTTTTATAGTTGTGTACAATTGTTTGTACAGATGCCGACGGTACTTTCGATTGTTTAATAATCGAGGGCTTGGCTGAGTTGCTTGAATTTTTCATGTCATCAATGGGGAAAAAGCTACTGTCTGTAAAGGCCCTTAAATACAACTACAGACACTCATCCAATTAACTCCTCATTATGACAGCTGGTCAATCAGAAGCTTTTATAAGTCCTTACATCAGTTTCCGACCCACTGGAATTCTCATATCGTGAATTAAGGCTGAAATAAATCTGTCTCCAAGTAACTGTTTTAAAGTCGCCTCTGATAAACAAAGCATACACCCTAATTGACTTGCTGTGAAAACTGACACTGAATATCGAAGAAGGAGAAACCTTTATTTGTCACATGCACACTTCAAGCACAGTGAGATTCATCCTCTGCATTTAACCCATCTGAAGCAGTGAACACACGCGCACACCCAGAGCAGTGGGCAGCCATACTACAGCGCCCGGGGAGCAGTCAGGGGTTAAGTACCTTGCTCAAGGGCACCTCAGCCCAAGGCCACCCCATGTTAACCTTTGAATTGTAGGGGAAACCCACGCAGACACGGGGAGAACACGCAAACTCCACACAGAAAGGCCCTCGCCGGCCGCTGGGCTCGAACCCAGAACCTTCTTGCTGCGAGGCGACAGTGCTAACCACTACACCGCCATGCCGCCCAAAAGTCTGATGCTCTACCAACTGAGCTATTCAGGCTCCAGATGCAGTGCTTCAATATCTTTAGCCTCCATTGCAGTGGTGTAAAATGAGCGAGTCCGAGATTGACCTTTAAGACATTTTAACCTCCTAAGGCCCAAGCTGTTTTTTTTTTTTTTTTTTACATGCATTTTTTATTTCTCTTTGCTATTTGGGCTTATTAGAACCTGATTAGAATAAAAACTAAGCATCATCTTTTGATAAGATGTACTTTTAGAGAAAAAGTATGTCCACATATGTGGATTCTTGTTCCGAATTTCCATAAAGTGCTGTCCACGCATGTGACCGCTAAGCCCTAGGAGGTTAATGTACTAAATATTATTGGAAACGTATTGTCTCTCTCTTCTCACGCAAGCTTCACAGTATAGGAACAGTGCTGCTCTCGGCATCCAAATATGTCTTCTTTTTTTCCATGTTTTTTTTTTCCTCCGCTAATTTCATGTGGAGCTTCAAGCGTTGAAGCGAGTATTTGAATCCCCATGCACATTCATAGTCAAGACTAATCGAGAGCACAGGGACGTTACACAAACATGACCTCTAGGTTTACGCTGTAGCGAACTCGGTGGGTCATTTCATCACAAAATCTGTTGAAAACCAGCATGTGCTCTCAGTGTCTTATGGGTACTACACACAGTCCCTTAGCCAGTGTTACTACAGCATGAAATATATATTTTTTTAAATTGCCTGTATTACAGATTCGAAGCACGGGCCTAGTGTAGAGAAAATAAAAGCGGTTCCTGTTGCTGTTTTCACTGAACTCGGGTCCAGTATATTGATTCACTTGTGATATTTGGGGGGGGGAAAAAAACAAGCAGTGTGTAGCTATAATGAAAGCTGACAAATGCTTCATGTATCTGTTAATCTCTGAGTTCTGCTGAGCTCTATAGTGTTTATTCGGCTTTACTTTCCAAGCATGCCGCATTCTGATGAATGCTATAAGCTTATCTGTCTGGACGCTTGTCTGCTTCATCAACAATGGAAAACTGCCGTTTTTTTTGTATATTTAAAGACAGAGGAACCCGACTTTACTGGCTCCATGCTGTCATTTCCACACAGACACGGTTCTAGCAACTCACCTTTGACTTCTGAACCTTTAACCCACCCTAGCGTCAGTCTACCCCTTTTCCCCCTAAATGCCTGTGGTATCTCCTGCTGCCTGGACAATATCTGCTTGGACACACACACACACACACAGACACAGAGGATAATATCTACACGATATGCAGTCAGACTTATTTTACGCATCCTATTACACTAATGAGTTCATTTTGAGTGTGTGTCCAGTGTTGACCGTGTCCAAACATCCTCCGTCTTCCTCACAGACTGCACCCGTAAATCTCTCCCTTCCTCCCTTCTGGCTATAAGAGGTACAGTCATTGTCTTTCCCACATAAGTCTTGCTCTGACTGGCTGGCTGGCTTTTTTTTATTTATTATACCCCCGCTCCGAGGGGGTGGGGGGATACTGGTTTACCTCTGTCCATCCATTCGTCCCTCTGAAACACCCTTTTTCTCAGCAGCCACAAATCATAGCCACTTGGTACCAAATTTCAGCTTGGAGTTCTGTACCGTGTATACCATCTTCAGGTCTGTCGCACATCGACTTCCTGTTTACCGACTGAATGTTTTTACGAAACATATCAGGTGGATTTACAAAGTTTTCGTAACACTTTTCTCAGCAACTACAAATCACAACTGCTTGATATTTGGTACCGAGCTTCACCTTGGGGTTCTGTACCGTGTATACCGTTTTCAGGTCTGTCGCACATCGACTTCCTGTTTACCGACTGAATGTATTTACGAAACATACAGGGTGGATTTTGATGCTATTTCAAGAAGCAAAATGCTATTTCAAAATGACCGTTTACCAGGATGCTGTTTGAAATCCCTGGGGAGAACACGGCTCTTTACTTACTTGTTTCAGGGTTAATTATTAGCTGAAGCCAACATTCATAATAAGTGTCCTATTCCTTCGATTGCTTGCATTCTGATATAAGCGAGAGTGGGGGGATACGTAAGTGAGCAGTAGCTCATAGTTGATCTTGTGTGGGTTTTTTTTTTTAAATCCAACCACATACGGTATAATTTTTTCTGTATAGCTTTTGGCTCCAAAAGGTGACTGCCTTTGCATTTGCATTAAAAAAATATGACTAGCATGAAACAAATCCATGATTAAAAAATATAGCAAGAGAAAGTACGAGTAGTAATAAATGTACATTTGAACCAAGCTTAAATGGATGAGTGTCTTCATTAGTGCTGGTCTCCAGATAAAAGGCCACTGTGAAGCATGGTGGTGGTAGCATTATGTTTTTGACAATGCTTTTCATCAGAATGGATTAGGAAACTGGTCAGAGTTGAGGGCAAGATGGAGAGAGCTAAATAGTAACTTATGGAGGTTTGCACGAATTGATTAAATGCAGGGCTTTGAACCGGTTCAAGGAACGAAAACGAAAACCGGGAACTTTTTCTATTTCACATGGAACACAAACGAAACCAGAAACTTTATTATTTTTTATGTTCCGGAACAGAAACGCTTATTAAAAATAATGGTAACCGGTTAATACCGGTTTCTATTTCGTTCCTCAAAGTTTCTGTAGCCTACAAATAAGTCATTCTTCTCCTGCGCAAGTTTCTATGACCCGCTGGGGTTCACTTCCTGTGTGACGTTCGCTGACTGAATGGAGAGAGCGGGAAGGTGGACTACTGTCACATCTCCACGTGATAATAAGTGAGTAAGTGCATTACTGAGTGTCTGAGCAAAGAAGAGCCTGAACGTTGCAACCTCCCTATTGGCTGTTTGTAAAAATGTATCAATTGTTGCCCTTCCCACGGGAATCATCGCGGGCTCGAGAGACGAGACCTGAGGAGTTAGTTCGTTGGTAGCAGAACAAAATGTCTGGACACAAATCGGGTTTTCAGAAAAGGAAAGAAAATAAACGGAGGGTCGAAAATACAAAAAAGGGGGCAGAAAATGCAAAATGAGTTTTAAGGTAGGACAAATGGTTACTTTTTAAGGCAGCCCGCCGTGGCTGCAGGCTTTCAGTTGTGTCACTGAATGGTTAGTTTTCTGAGGCAGCCCGCCGTGGCTGCCTGCAGGCTTATTTATTATAGCCCATTTAGTTAAAATAGTTGATATAAAATGTTTATAGTTATAGTTATGTGATGGTTGTCCTGATTTAGACTGGTTTTTTTGGGGGGGGGTTGCGCGATGTTGCACCCGGGTCCAGATTAGGGCAGAACCGGCCCTGGCTACATTTCAGGTGTAGTTTGTTTTATGTATGTACGTACTTGCATAGATGTGTACTTGGTCTTCCAATATGGCGCCTAATAAAATCTCGCGGCGCGGTGACGTCATGCGGTAGCCCTCTATAGGGCCTGACTAGCCTTTGGTAACACACTAAACGAATTATCTTTCATTTTTGGCACTTTTTCTGTTTGTGTAGATGGGAAGACATACTGAGAATCCAAATCGCCAACATTTGAAATAATAATTGTTTTGAATTATTTCTTGTCTTATTTAATGAAGGTTGTAATAGAATTAGCCTACATTTGGCTTAAGCTGGATGAGACAGAGACATAATTTTATAGCCATTTGTTAAACAGCTGACAGGGAACGTAATTAACCATTCCGGGAACGAAATTTTTTTTGTTCTAACCGGTTCGGGAACGTCTATTTAATGGTGGAACCCCAAACCGGAAACGTTAAAATTCCGTTTCTGTTCGGAACGAACCAATAGGAAAAAAATTCTGGTTCAAAGCCCTGATTAAATGTTCGTTATTACATGATTGGTGCATCTCTAGGTGAGTGAGGTCGGTGTGTGAAAATAACAGCTTTCACCCTGTATGTCGCTGGTTGATTATCACGAAAAGCCCATTCACGTAGTCCTCCTTCAGTTCCATTTTCAAAAGCATTTCAGTTTGTATTTTTTTTAAAATTTATTTTAAACCAACATGAGGAAACACAATAGACACAAATGTACACTGGTTCTTCGTTGATTCACAGTCTCTGCTCACTGTACGGACGGAATAGGCTTAATAATGAAGGCTCCAAAGAAAATCAGTCTTAGCACTGCTAGCTCTGTTTCTTTTGGTTTTTGGGTGCTTTACATCTGGTCTGTTTTATCAGCTCCCTCTTCATGACATAATAGTTATTCATATTAGAGCCCTGCACTCCCGCGGGAGTCCCGCGAGACCCGTGGGACCCGACGCAAAGCAGTGCGGCGCGGGACAAATTTTGAAAGCTCATTGCGGGCGGGAGGGGGAGTGCACAATGCGGGAGCGGGCGGGAGAGGTGATAAGCTGCAGTCCCGCTAACTAAAAACGTGTTTAAAATAAAATTTATAAATTATTAATTTATGTCTATCATATATAATTTGTGCTGGATATTTTATTTGGCATTAATAAAAACATTTTAAGATGCCTAAATTTGCGGATGTGGTCTAATCTCGTGTATGTTTCCGATTCCTTTCCGCTCTTCCGTGTTTGAGATCTCCGATCATGGCAGAAGAGCAGAGCTCCTCTAGTGAAGCTCACAGTGCTTCAGAAGTAAGTGCTGCTTTAAAAAGAGGTACATTGCTTGAAACGCACCCCTGAATGTGAGCTGTAGATATTTATGCTCAAATCCACTCAAAGTAGGGGGCGGGGCACCATCACGCTGTGTCTTTAAATTATATTAATTTCTTATAGGCCTACTTGTATTTCCTAGAATGTAAATGTGAGGAGTGACATATAAGCTATGTGCAATGTACAATATTCTTAATATCCACTGTAGATTTTGGTAGGTGTGTTGGGAATCTCTGTAAAGCCTCAGCTGCGCATGCCGCCTGGCAACGCGCACCTTCGCTATGTGCGCTAGGTGAAGGATCGGTCAGTGGAGAGCTCAGCTAAGCTCAGCATGTTTAATTCCCCAAGCCAATGACAAGAACTTTCGTGAGAAATAATGCGAACGTCTGCATCATGCGGGATTTGCGGGCGGGAGCGGGACAAAATATGGCAGGCGCGGGTGGGAGCCGGACTGAAAATCATAATTCTTTGCGGGAGCGGGACTGCACAATGCGGGAGCGGGCGGGAGCGGGACTGAAAGTTCTGTCCCGCGCAGACCTCTAATTCATATTTTCCTACTAGGCATGCTTCAATCAGATTTCCATGTGTATTTGTCGTATTTTCCCTTTTGAGTCACATGCTTTACTTCATATCCAGTGTTCGGGCAATAATAATGAACGTTTAAAGGACCCATGGCATGGTGGTTTGTTGATGCTTTAAACGGGCTCGTGGAGGTTTCCGGATGTTATATCCGCAGCCTTTCTCGAAATGAACCCTCGGCACGTAGATATAGCCTCCTGGGAGAAAGCCCCATTTCAGCCCTTTTCCCAGTGCATCGTTTTGCTAATGAGAAGTGTGGGGGCGGGCCATGGGGGGAGGGGGAGGGGCTTGACCAAGCTGCGGGCATGCTACCTGTGTGTGAACAGTAGCAATGGCAGGTCAAGCAACAGTCCAAGCTTTCGCTTTTGACCCAGAGTCCGACCCCGAAGCAGAAGCGCAAGCAGTTGAACAAACTGTAAATCACCGACTTCAGCAGGAGTACCTTCAGCGCAGAGTACCTGGCTAACTGCAGGAAGCGATTAGCTGCACAGCTAATGTAGCCATTGCAAGGCTAACGCACCGATTTTAAAACACGGCAAAACGACTTAACAGTTATACACTTACTTGTTCGGTGTTTGTGGCTGATGCGGCAGGGATGCTTGGTACGGACCCAGACTTCAGTGACAGTTGATGTGCAAAACCTGCCCTGTACTGTCCCAAGTTGTGGAAACATTCATCAGGAAAATGCTTCCGACAAACATACACCGTCTTAGGTAGACTCGACGGCGTATTATTGGTGTAAATAAAATTAAGCCACTGCGTCTTCAGGGGCTCTCCCATCGGCAGTAAAAACAGACTCCTTTCTGTGTTGTCACATCCATGTACAGCGCAATTTCCATGTTTCGCTCGCTTAGGTGGTGCCATGTTGTTGTGTCCTCTATGGTCTCCTCACTACAAAATTGAAGTGACGTATCTATTGTGGCAACTTTTGAGCTGGGCGGGCAATCCATACAGTGGGTGGGAATCCAGAGGGGGGGGCGTGGGGATCATCTCCCTTGCTGACGTAGTAAAGGGAAGAGCCTATCAACGCGCCATTTTGATGCGCCATTCTCAAATGTTGACAAAGGGTGGGCATAGTTTGGTTTACACATTATGACATTTCTAGCTACTGGGGTGACTTAAGAAGGTCAGAGGAACTAATTTTAACGTTAAAAAACCTCAAAGTGAAAATTTCATGCCATGGGACCTTTAAAGGAATGGAAAATGGAACATAAATACATGCATGGGTTGGTAGCTTGTAATACTGAGAGCGTGTAAGAAAAGTTTCAGGCATGTTTGACCATTTATGAGAAAGTTGTTAGCGTTTTTGTATCGCTGCTCTAATGCCACCGGTAGGCTGCCATGCAGCCTGTTGGAAGGGTGATGCGTGACGTCACTTGGGTGCAAGGCTGAGTGTTGCTCTTCAGTACTGAAGGGGCAAAGCGTTAATCAACTTCCGCAGACAAGATGGCGGAAGGTGGCTCGGAAGGCAGCGAGTACGAATTCATTGCGGAGTCTGCTGGCCTAGAACCCTATCAGTTTGAGCCAAGAGTTGAGGAAGGCGATTCTCAAGAAGAATCAGAACAGGAAGCCAGCTCTTCAGATCCTAAAGCTGAGGAGGAACGACGGACGGGCAACACACAATGGTGTTCGTGCAAACGTTGTGATCGCACATGGCTGAAGCGTGCTAACGAGTGCTTATGTTGCCAGGAACGTGTAAAAACTCGCGCACTTGCCTCTTTGACAGATTTAGGTACCGTAAGTCAGATTGTATGCAGATGTGTTTGTAGGTAGTCTGGCAAGGTTACAGTCTGCAGAATGAGGCTGTCACGGCAGCACTCCTTGTACCAGGGATATAAATATGAAAAGCTGCCTCCCCCCATTCAGTCACGTAGGAGTACATCAGCTGTTCACTCTTCCCTCGCTGTTCATCACTATTATCTTTCCCCCTCCACTGTTTTGTTATAGAAAGGGACTTTCACATTTTTTTTTTCCCATATAAACTTTTAATGAAATAATCTCCAGCCAGGGGCAGCGATTTCTTGTAATGTGTGTGGGCGGATTAAGTGCAGATGAGTTTCCATGTGCTGTGCCCAAGTGACCTCAGAGCATTGCCGCAAACGATCGGGGGGGATTTTTCTGATTGGTTTAAATATTTTCAATGGCGCATATGAAATAGTCAATGATGGGGGAATTCTGCACAGAAACTGACTTTGGGAGATGGATATCTTAGTTGTGTGAGCTCCTTATTTTCAATTATTTGTATGACTCATTAGTTTATATCATCTATCTTCATAACTGTATTTTAACCATGTGCTTTCTTTTACTCTTAACAACGAAGCTGTAATGAACATAGAGTGGTGCTTGAAAGTTTGTGAACCCTTTAGAATTTTCTGTATTTCTGCATAAATGTCCTAAAACATCATCAGATTTTCACACAAGTCCTAAAAGTAGATAAAGAGAACCCAGTTAAACAAATGAGACAAAAAATATTATACTTGGTCATTTATTTATTGAGGAAAATGATCCAATATTACATATCTGTGAGTGGCAAAAGTATGTGAACCTTTGCTTTCAGTATCTGGTGTGACCCCCTTGTGCAGCAATAACCGCAACTAAACATTTCCGGTAACTGTTGATCAGTCCTGCACACCGGCTTGGAGGAATTTTAGCCCATTCCTCCGTACAGAACAGCTTCAACTCTGGGATGTTGGTGGGTTTCCTCACATGAACTGCTCACTTCAGGTCCTTCCACAACATTTCGATTGGATTAAGGTCAGGACTTTGACTTGGCCATTCCAAAACATTCACTTTATTCTTCTTTAACCATTCTTTGGTAGAATGACTTGTGTGCTTAGGGTCGTTGTCTTGCTGCATGACCCACCTTCTCTTGAGATTCAGTTCATAGACAGATGTCCTGACATTTTCCTTTAGAATTCGCTGGTATAATTCAGAATTCATTGTTCCATCAATGATGGCAAGCCGTCCTGGCCCAGATGCAGCAAAACAGGCCCAAACCATGATACTACCACCACCATGTTTCACAGATGGGATAAGGTTCTTATGCTGGAATGCAGTGTCTTCCTTTCTCCAAACATAACACTTCTCATTTAAACCAAAAAGTTCTATTTTGGTCTCATCCATCCACAAATCATATTTCCAATAGCCTTCTGGCTTGTCCACGTGATCTTTAGCAAACTGCAGCTGAGCAGCAATGCTCTTTTTGGAGAGCAGTGGCTTTCTCCTTGCAACCCTGCCATGCACACCATTGTTGTTCAGTGTTCTCCTGATGGTGGACTCATGAATATTAGCCAATGTGAGAGAGGCCTTCAGTTGCTTAGAAGTTACCCTGGGGTCCTTTGTGACCTCACTGATTATTACATGTCTTGCTCTTGGAGTGATCTTTGTTGGTCGACCACTCCTGGGGAGGGTAACAGTGGTCTTGAATTTCCTCCATTTGTACACAATCTGTCTGACTGTGGATCGGTGGAGTCCAAACTCTTTAGAGATGGTTTTGTAACCTTTTCCAGTCTGATGAGCATCAACAATGCTTTTTCTGAGGTCCTCAGAAATCTCCTTTGTTCGTGCAATGATACACTTCCACAAATGTGTTGTGAAGATCAGACTTTGATAGATCCCTGTTCTTTAAATAAAACAGGGTGCCCACTCACACCTGATTGTCATCCCATTGATTGAAAACACCCGACTCTAATTTCACCTTCAAATTAACTGCTAATCCTAGAGGTTCACATCCTTTTGCCACTCACAGATATGTAATATTGGCTCATTTTCCTCAATAAACAAATGACCAAGTATAATATTTTTTGTCTCATTTGTTTAACTGAGTTGTCTTTATCTACTTTTAGGACTTGTGTGAAAATCTGATGAGGTTTTAGGTCATATTTATGATATTGAAAATTCTAAAGGGTTCGCAAACTTTCAAGCACCACTGTACCTGTAACAGGATGCCAGTGTATTCTTTCCTGATACACAGGAGGATGGTTGGAAAGGCAAGCATTTCTCTGAAGATTATGGATCAAGATGGGAGCATTTTGGGGTCTCCAAATCTGCAATGAGACACCACCCCATGTCAGTAACTAAACTGGAAGGCATGCCAAAAGAAAGCCTTTTCTTATCATCCAGGCACAAATGAAGTGTCTGGAGCATGCTAGACACTACTGGAACTTTGACTAGAAGGTCAGATAAGATAAAAATAGACTTTCTTTTGGCAGCAAACCTTCAGAGGTAGGGAAATGGGGTGTTGGAGTGAAAAGAAGGATAGTGATACAGAAAAGAACCTAATCCCCACTGTTAGGTTTGGTGAAGGATCAGTTGTGATGTAGAGTTCATTTGTGTCCAGAAGCCTTGGGAAGCTTTTTAGCATACATGGCATCATGGTTTGCATGAAATACGAGCAGCCTGTAAATGAAAATCTGTCTGTCTCTGCCAAGAAGCTACAATGAGGTTGTGGTTGGATCTTCCAGTAGGACACTGATCCAAAACATACATCCAAATCCACACAAAAAATGGTTCATTGACCACAGAAGCAAGCTTTTGACATGGCCATCCCAATCTTACTGACCAAAACCCAAAAGTGGGAGACGCTGTGGATAGACTGTGTATTGTGGAGGAGCCTCAGATTCCTGACTATGTGTTCTCCAATATCCAAGTGTTTTACAGACTCGGTGCTATGCTATGTTTGCAAAGGAAGGTCGCTAAAGTCTTAAATTCAAAGGTATCAATAATTTGGACATATGATTTAGTTTGAATAGTACATTCCGATCTCGTACAGGGATTTGCCATCTATTTCTCTTATTGTTTGGTCTGTTTTCATGTCTCTTTAATTTTCACTGTATGTACGTTTTCATTTCTGAGAGCTCACTGTGGGTCAGAAGAGATGGTGCCTTCAAAGCACGTGTTTGCTGTAAGTCAAGGACGTTTCCTTACACAGGAGCACAGTTTTGCTTAATTATTGTAACACTATTAAGTGTACTTGGACTGGCTGAAGCCTTACTGAATGATGACTGTATGCTAGAGGAGTGGTTTTTTTTCTTTTTCTTTTTCTTCTAACTATAACGTATGAAGACCTTCAAACTCCAGTCCAGTCTCCAAACACATCAGTTTTGAAAGTTTCTTAAAGGATATGGGACATGGATTTTTTTCTGGGCATAATTATGTATAAAGGACATAAGAAATGCCATCTAAATCACTGCAGGGCGTCAAAATGTGAAAATCATCACATTATTCAAGTTATTTTATACATCAGCGTAAAACAAGGATTCGTTAATGAGCTAGGTGGTCACGTGACCTGTGACGTAACAAAAACTTTCCAAGGAGCCAGCGCTTGGGAATCTAATGTAAACAGGTTACCGAAATGGACACCATCGACAGTGACGTTCCCGATGTTTCACAGAGATGTGAAGTTAGACCCTATCAATTCGAACCGATAGCTGGAAATTCACATGAACATGGATCTTGTCTTTACTCTGACGGGTCAGATGATTCTGAGAGTGAGAGTTCATTCAGTCCCCTGAAACTGAAACTGAAAGCGGTCGGCTGGATAACACATCCTGGTAAGTTAAAAACAATTCTGCTCAAAGGCTAATGATCTGTTGAAAGAAGTATTATTTTTGTATCATACATTGAAAGTTCATCATAGATCTAGCTAAAGTCCGTTGCAAGCTAGTTTTTTTTTTTTGCTGATATTTTTCGAGATTGATTGAGATACAATGCTTCCAGAGTCCGAGATGAAAACATTCAAAATGGTGAAACGCCATCACACAGCCAACAACACTACGCCGTTTGGCGAAAGAGATGAAAATTAAGAAAAGTTAAACAAACTTACCAACATAACTTAACATTTATTTAAATGTCCATTAATGTTTTTTCTACGGCAGTAGTGAGCCCACACTTTCCTCAGCTTCGGGTCCTTGGGGAATGCAAAAAAAACTTACTCCAGGGCATTTCCCATTGGAATTATTGCAACCATAAGCAGCACAATACACCATGATGTCCAATGTATGATGTCCAATGTACTTTAAAGACTATAAAAACAATTTTCTTGTCATCCACTTCTCCATTCATCTACCCGCTTGTGCTGTGCCCGAAAGTTTTTGTGACGTATGATCACGTGACAGCGGCTCTTCCGGTTGCAAAAAATGCATATCGGAAGTCGAGCAGAAATGCCATATAATCATCACGAATATAACGATTTTGCTGAATTTAATAGATGATTTTGTATTTGTTGATGCAGTTAATTCATATTTTTAATGGAAAGAAACTGATATAGCGTGCATTTATGTTTCATGTCCCATATCCTTTAAATCGGATACTAAAATGTGTTTTAAAGCTAGACGGCCTTTCGATTTCATACAATCGGTGAAATTTATTTCCCTTCGAAATTTGGTCATTATTATGTATGTTTTATTTGAGTAATATCTCTCAAAATATCAGCCCATTCTGTGGCTGGGAAATTATTTAATTTGAGGGGATTCCCAAGCAGACAGAGGAAGTCCGTGTGCACATGCGCGGGTTTACCTTGATCATGCACTAACGGTTCCATCATTCTGTCGCTAAACGAACAGCTGATCACACCGAGGTGCTCGCTGACCGCCGATATTTATTAGTGTGGTCCTGCGTTTCCTTTTCTTCACAACGTAACGTCTTTTCTTCTCGCTTTCTGTTACTGTAGTCGGTCTTTCACGCTTCATTCGCACACTCACGCCCTCCATTTTTCTCTCCTGTTTCAAATTTGTATCCCACAATGCCTTGCGTGAACGGGGAAAGCCCACCATGTGATGCATGACGTAGTATGTTGAATTGGGTCATGGTGAAGCAGGAAAAAATAGCAGAGAATTTAGGGCCACGTGGCCTGAAATTCATTAATTGTTCTATTTAAAAGAAACTAATGAAATTGGAAGTCTGTGATTCGGTCCACTGAACAAAAATAATTGGGTGCTGGGGAAAATTCTTTTTATGACCTACACTTGAAAAATCTAACAGGCAGTACAGCTTTAAATAATGTTGATAAATATAACTATGTAAGTGTTTTATGTTAATCAATGTAAGCCCTAATCAGATTGAATTAGTTTCATAAAGGGAAAGTGGAATAATCTGTTTATTACCAATGCCTCTCGAAACTTTTAGTCCAGTTATAAGTCTTTCATAACAGTCTTTTGTTTTACAGACTGTGCTGTCCCACATGTGGAAAAAATCTATAAAATAGCCAGTAGAAATAATATATCCCGTCTGAATTGACGTGTTGGTAAAGCTTCCATTCTGTTTTGTGGGAAAAAAGGTTTTGTGATACTTCTTCAGGATAAAGACCCTCCAGGAAATCAGTGTTTTCTCTCATCACTTGCGAAAACCAAAGAGAAACCAAATACTGTCCAAGTTTAAAGTGCAGAACAATAATGGAGAATATTTAAAAGGACTTGCCAGGAAAGAGATGATTTTAAGGGTTTTAATTTATTAAGTTTCTAGCACAGGTACAGCCCGCATTCACGTTATGGTCATGTGACCTACTAACGATCAGGAGTTTTGTCTGCAAGTGACGAAACAAGCTAGCATCATGTTTCAAATCGCATACTTATGCACTTATTTAGACCATTATTGAGTACTAACACTAACCAGTTTTCTTAATATGGTTAATGTTTGAAATTTAAAAACCTCTCATGTGACCTTCAAACCTTCCAGGACGTCTTTTTTAGCGTACCAGTCTTCTAGATTTTCTAGATTAATAAATACTTTTGAAAGTAATTTCGGAGTTTTAGATTTGAGACATAGCTCAGGGAAACAGTCACAATGATGGTGGAAAGTTTTAACAGAGCTTGCCAGTAGGCATGTAACTATATATATTATGCGACGATAAATTGCAATACAAATTTATGACGATTCGAATCGATGGAAAGAATGAATCACGATTATCAGGCCGTGAAATTTTCAGAGCTTTTCATAGCTGTAATCGCGTTTAGACAGCAGACGGCACAATAGCGTACAATAGTGGGAATGCATGTGACTTCACGCTGGACGGAAGTAACACAGCTCTAATGCTGCGAAAACGCACAAAACCAGATTGAAAATGGAATAGAGCTGTAGTTCGATTGACTGTACAAATAGATTTTAGAGCTATCGTTTTCCAGACAGCCAAAAGCTAAAGAAAAGAGAAGAAAATGGAGGTAATAAATGTTCATGTGCACACAGGGTTTTGCTGGAACACTAAGATAATCTCTAAAGCTGCTTTTACACGGGCACTTGCCCTGGAACAAGTTGTTCTCGGAACAAGCTGCCTTCGGCGCAACTGCCCCGTAAATACAGTTTGTTCCAGAACAATTTGACACCAGGGGGTGCAACTTGTTCCAGGTGCAACTTGTTCCCGCTTACTGTCTAAACACAATCAGTGGCAGGTAGGAGGGCTTACACATGTGCTATAGCGTTCATCCGGGTCTTTTATCATCCGGACAAGACCACTTTGTGGCAAATTAAGTGGTCAGTTCTTCTCGAGTGCTTTTCCTTGTCAAACTTCTCCACCTTTAAATGATGGAGTCAAGCGATTCCCAAACCAATTGCAGTGATAACTGGCCTAAAGAAGTTGTTCTTGCCCTCATCCAGTTGTGGAGAGATGCAGATACCCAGTTGGTTTTGGAGAAATCGGGCCACGATGAGCCGATTTACCACCAAGCATTTAAACAGAGAAACGAGCAGCAAGAGGACAATAAATCAAGTTAAAAACAAGCTAAAAGACCCTCACTTCTGATCACTGATTTGCACATGCGCAGTTTAGTGTTTACCTGTCTACCTTCCAGTTTGTCACAGATAAAGAGCGAACATGTAAACATGAAGGAAAGTGGGCACAACTTGTTCGTGCTGCCTGTGTAAAAGCAGCTTAAGATGAATCTGTTTGAGGGAACATCTGTGTGGATTGTTTGTGGAGGGGTGTGTGTGTGTGGATGATGGACAGATTGGTCTACAAACTGTAAAGTAACAGCGCTAAAATATTAGGGAAGCTGTAGGTCAGTGTACCCTGCCTCAGGTTTGCGTACTTGGCTGACAGAAGTGGAACGCGCTGTGGTATGTTTTGAGTTGCTTTTCTGCTTTCAGTTAGCCAAGGTGCCATCCTGGGTGCTTGATCCCAACATGAACTAGCAGAATGCCCATCACCAAAACGGGCAGGCAAGAGGCGGGCCAACTGTCCGACCGACCGTATCTACTGCGCATGCTCTGGCTCCAGTTTTCACAAAATGGCGTCTCCTATTTCAACCACAAGCTGTGCAATTTCCATAGACAAACACCGGCAGTAGAACGGGTTGTACCGTCATCAAATGCCAGTAAGTTTGTGAAATTTCTGCCCTACTAGACCTGCCATGCTCAACCGGATGTGCTGTTATTGTGAAATGGAAGCGTCAGGGAGCAACAGCAGCTCAGCCATGAAGCAGTAGACCATGCAAACTGATAGAGCGAGGCCACCAAGTGAGTACTGAAGCATATAGTGTGTAAAAATCACCTACGCTCTGTTGCATCACTTACTACAGACTTCCAAGCCATGTCTGGGAGCTTCATGAAATGGGTTTTCATGGCTGAGCAGCTGCGCACACACCTAAACTCACTATGTAGAGCCCCAAGCTTTGGCTGGAGTGGTGTAAAGCACGCGGTCATTGGGCTCTGGGGCAGTGAAAACATGTTCTCTGGAGTGATGGATTACGCTTGGCTATCTGACAGACTGATGGATGAGTCTGGGTTTGGTAGATGTCAGGAGAGCCTTACCTAGCAGAAAGCATAATGCTATCAGTAAAGTTTGGTGGAGGACGGATAACGGTCTGGGGCTGTTTTTCAGGGTTTGCGTTAGATACAGTGAAGGCTACAGCATACAAAGACATTTTAGACACTTGTACACTTTGTGGATAAAGTTTGGAGAAGGCCCTTTCCTGTTCCAGCATGGACTGTTCCGCTTTGCCCAAGCAAGGTCTGTAAAGGCAAAAGAAGCAGCAGCCTTTATTCATCACATGTACATTCAAGCACAGTGAAATTCGTCCTCTGCATTTAACCCGTCTGAAGCAGTGAACACAGACATGCGCGCACACAAGTGAGCAATGAGCACACACACATACCCAGAGCACTGGAAAGCTATACTACAGTGCCCGGGGAGCAGTTGGGGGTTAGGTGCCTTGTTCAAGGGCACTTCAGCCCAAGGCTGCCCCATGTTAAAGATTTTTTTCTTGGGCTCCTTTCACCCCCATTGGACAGGACAGTGCAGAGACAGGACAGGAAATGAGCGGTAGAGAGAGACGGGGAGGGATCGGGAAATGACCTCGGGTCGGAACCGAACCCGGGTCCCCGGATCCATGGCATGGCGCCCTAGCCACCTGAGCCACGACGCCCCCGAGGCTCGTAAAAATTGTAAAATTTGAATCGCGATTATGATCAGGCTCTTAGTTCTTATACAGTAGTGAGAATTCACATGACTTCATTGTAGGCGGAAGTAACACACCTCTAAAGGTGCTAAAAAAAACAGGTGTAAAATGGGAAAGGGCTGTTATATGATTGTACAAATAGATTTAACAAGAAATTGGAGCTCTCTTTTTACAGACTGCTGAAAGCTAAAGAGAAGAGAAGCAAACGGAGGGAGTACATCAAAGTTTATTAAGAAAAGGCTGATTTGTTGCCTTTCATTTTCAGCAAAAGGAATATTTTATTTAGTAGGCCATTTTATTTTTTTCGCAGTCCAAATCCTGCGCTCTGATTGGCTGGCGAGCGGGTCCATATCCTACGGTACAGGCCCCGGTTACAGACCTCTGGCGACTCGCTCGTTCACAAAAACAACAAACATGGTAGAAGTTTTTGTCAACATTTATCTTTTTTTAATAAGATTTATTTATAAAATTATAATTACAGTTCAAGTATATTGGCATTATAATTACAGTGTGTGTGTGTGTATGTATATATATATATATATATATATATATACACACACACACACACACACACACATATACACATACATACAGTTCAAGTATATTGGCATCAATACTCCCGTAGTATAAGTAAAGTGGCTAGTGATAGCAGCATTCAGTGATAAGGTGACATTTGTATTGACAGTGCAAAAAGACATGATGCAATACATACACACACACACATACACAAAGTTACACTGTATATTGTACATACCTTTTCTTTTTATTCTGTGTGTGCACTTTATGGAGCAGCTCTGAATCTCATTATACTCTGTGTGATGACAATAAAGGCGTTCTATTCTATTATAAAATTATCAAAAATCTTATAAATTTTTTTCAGCATTTCTCAGGAGAACAGCATTAATTGTACAGCATGGATAGCGATAACGACAGTGTTCACAGCGAAAGCGAGTTTTACTCCCCTGAGGAAGAAGAAATAAAAGAAACCATTTCAGGAGAAAGCTAAAAACCTGTAACTTGCTAACGCCGAGCAAAAACATGGCTGAATCCTGAATGACTCCTATTTGTATAAATAGGGAACTACATAGGCGGCAAAATGTAGTTGTTTTCCTGCCATGGAAGTGCACTTGTATACCGAGGAGGAAGCAATTTGCATTACAGCCGTGAATGAGGATTCAAAATGGCGGCTTGGCTTGGTTTTCCCTTTTGGGCGCTCTCGTTTTCTGTTAGAATTTGGTAAAGAAAAAAATAAATATATTATTTACCAGCTTAAGGTCGGTCTGTATGGTGAAATACCGTGACCTTGGCTCAGTAATTTCAAGACATCGGTCACGGTATTTCACCATACGGACCTCCCAGCTGGTAAATTATTTATATATACTGTATATATATATATATATATATATATATATATATATATATATATATATATATATTTTATTCCAACCTTTACAAATGTGGGTAAATAATTATTGTTGGTTATTAAGAAAGTGAAACGAGTGTTACATTTTCTTCGGTAATAGAATTTTCTTCATTTAAATTTTTTTTCAAAAATGTCAGGAAAATCAAACCGTGAACCCAATATCGTGAATTTAATTGAACGGTGAATCGGGTGAATTGTTACATGCCAACAGTTTGGCCTTTGGTCTAAAAAGAAGTTTTCCCTCCACTTACATATTAGTTTCTTAATTAGTTTCTTCCTCTCTCTCTCTCTCTCTCTCTCTCTCTCTCTCTCTCTCGGTGTTCCTTTTCTACTCTATCCTCATGTTTAGTTCATCCTGGATCTCTCTTTTCTTGCGTAACATCACTTTCACTCATTTTCAAATACATAAAAGAGAGTAAGCGTTTGCTGAGGTTACTGTTGGTCGCTGAATTGAATCATTGTTCATTCAAGAGAGATACTGCAGTGTGTGCGCGCGCGCGTGCGTGTGCGCGTGTATGCCTGCATAGTGCAGCAGTGTGTGCTGTGTCAGTCTCTAGCTCCAGCTTGCCTGAGGGTCACATGTCAAGGCGATGCGTGTGCCCTTGGTGTCCAGGCTCGGTGTGTGTGTTTGGCCCCGTGTACGTGTTTGTGGCTCATTTTGGCGTCGGGCTTTAATGAGCGTTCTTCGGGCGGACGCCACCGACTCTGGGAATTTCCCCACAATGCAGCGCTTTCACCTCAAGGCCTGGTAAAAGGAGATGGACGTGGAGTTAGCACAGAGCCGCATTTACACTCCTGTCACACACCATCTCTTACACACTCCATAATTCCAGAGTGCTGAAGAGGAGACTGGAGCCTTGTTTACATCAGGGCTGTACCGCAAAAAAAAAAAAAGTGTCGAACTGTGATTTCTACCGTACATACACACACATTCGTACACTTTAACTTGTTCCAGATCTTAACACACTGACTTCTACTTTCCCTTTTTGCCCCCATTCCCAACCCCTCTTTTAGATGTTCCCCTCTCTCTGCGCACATGTGTGTGCACACTGATGTGTCCCCCAATCCCGAGTAGTAGTGGTACCGTAACTGTGTGTGTGTGTCTCCAAGTTGTGATTAACATTGTTATTGTGTCTGTTTTCGAGCTTTGCGCTGTGGTTCTGTGTTTGCGGTGAAATGCAAGAGTTGAAAAATGCTCCCCGCTTTCATGTCCCTGCGCTTTCGTTTGAGCTTTTGTTTAGAACTTGCTTGTTTAGCAGAAAGGAAATTGAATTCGTCTGCGTTAGGGGCTCTGGGTAGGGGGGAGATGCCTCCACCTCAAACACTCGCTCTCTCTCACACACACACACACACACACACACACACACACACACACACACACACACACACGTAGACACATTGATTGACAGTGAAACACAGAGGCGGTGTGATTCAGGCTTTCTACTAGTCTCTGGAACTTGTTGTTTAACTTTTCCTTAATTCTGGTGTCGGTGTATTTTCTTGCCCCCCCACTCGCCTGCATCCTTACAATCTTTCCATCACCAGCCAGTCCAATCTGATCTCTAACGCTACGTTCACACTGCAAGGCTTAATGCTCAATTCCGATTTTTTTGTGAAATCCGATTTTTTTGTGAGGTTGTTCACATTAACAAATATATGCGACTTGTATGTGATCCTCAGTATGAACGAAAAGCGACCTAAAAGTGTTCCGCATGCGCACTGCAGGATACGACGACGTCACACGCAGTGAGCATGGCCAGTGTTTACAGAAGTAAAATTGCCCGGTTGCGGTATGATCCATCCAATCTAGCTTGAATAGCTGCATCCCCCCAAATGGAAATCAGCTCCCTAACCTCTGCGTCCTTCCATTGAGAAGATTCAGAACCTTCACAGCCCGAAGCGTCCCTCGCATTGATGTCATATGCGCCATGTTGTTGTAACTTTTTTTTTTTGAGAGACCCGCCGCCTACTTCAGCGCAGAATAGTGACGTTTGTGGCTTGTTGATGACGTGTAAGTCGGATGAATGCGACCTGGCGGTTCAGACTGAAGTCGCATATGAAAAGAGCGGATAGGAATCGGAATTAGGACCACATATCCAAACGGCCTGGGTCGGATTTGAAAAAATCGGATCTGTGTCGTTCATATTGTCAATAAAAGATCGGATACAGGTCACATATGGGCGAAAAGATCGGATTTGAGTCACTTCAGCCTGCAGTGTGAACGTAGCCTAAGTTCTAATGTTAAGCTAGCTAGTTGGTATTTAAAGCCTAGGTCACAACTGGACGTACGATTTTTTTGGCCATGCGATTTTTGGCGTTTCCGAAATCGCTGCGGTTTTTTTGTTCATGGAGAAAGACGTGCGTTGGCCGTAAGTTTGTCTTGCAACCTGAAAAAAAAACGTAAGCGCCCGTAGAGTTTGTTTGACATGACAAAGAACCTCTGTGGCCGGTCTACGGCTCGAAAATCAGCACGTCACACACTCCGTGCGTTTCTTGCGTTTTTTGCACGTAGACCGGCCGTAGGAGCACGTACGGCCGGTTGTGACCAAGGCTTATTGTAGACGATATTGCCGTGTTCGACTTACCTCAGAAGTGGGAAGTCGGAGCTCAGAGTTTTCAACCTCCGTGCATTTGAACTACTTAAGTGGCAAAACAACAAAAAGAAAAACCACCAATGGATGCCACCAATGTTTGTTAACTGTTAGCTAACTGTTGAGTGATGTATATTTACATCCACAAATCAACAGCCTGTACAGTACAGTCATGTTAAGTGAGCCAAAACAAATACTTGTATATACAGTATAACTCATTTAAAGAGAACAAGTACTGCTTCTTCGACTCCACTGAGCAGCCATTTTGGATTGACGTCACTTGCTGAACTTGGAGGATCTCCTAGTTGAGAAGAGTATCCCAAGTTCTCAAGTAGGAATTCCCAGTTGAGGGGCTGGGCTTCTTTTCTTCTCACTTTCCGTTACTGTAGTCGGTCTTTGACGTTTCATTTGCGCATTCACGCCCTCGATTTTTCTCTCCGGTTTCAAATTTGTATCCCACAATGCCTTGCGTGAACGGGGAAAGCCCACCACGTGATGCATGTGATGACGTATCTTGAATTGGGTCATGGTGAAACAGGAAAAAATAGCGGAGAATTTAGGCCCACATGGCCCTAAATTCATTAACTGTTCTATTTTTAAAAAATAATAAAATTGGAAGTCTGTGATTCGAATTCAGTAGCTTTCGGTCCACTAAACAAATAATTGGGTGTCGGGGAAAATTCTTTTTATGACCTAAACTTGAGAAATCTGAAAGGCAGTCTACCTTTAACTCGAGACTAGCGCCGCTGTCAGCAGGTAGTTGAACGGCATTGTGGGTAATGTCGGTACCACTGGTCAAAAAAATCAGCTCGGAATTTTTCATCCAGGATAACAAATTGAAATGCAAATCTTTTAGGATATATAGTTTCCATTTAGTACCTTATTTTATTTCCAATTCGATTTGACAGGTGGATAATAACTAAATATGAAGCTACTATATTTAGGTTGAGTTAAAATCCTGTTTTCTGATGCTAGCAGCTAAATAGCTATTTACACCGATCAGCCATAAATTAAAATCACTGAGAGGTGAAGTGAAGAACATTGATCATCTCATTACAGTGGCGGGATATATTAGGCAGCAAGAGAACAGTCAGTTCTTGAAGTTGATGTGTTGGAAGCAGAAAAAATGGGCAAACGTAAGGATCTGAGCGACTTTGGCGAGGGCCAAACTGTGATTGCTAGATGACTGGGTCTGACTGAGCATCTCCAAAATGGCACATCTTGTGGGGTGTTCCCGGTATGCAGTGGTTAGTACCGAACAAAAGTGGTCCAAGGAAGGACAACCGGTGAAGCGGTGACAGGATCATGGGTGGCCAAGGCTCACTGATTCGCATGGGGCACGAAGGCTTGCCCATATGGTCCAATCCCACAGAAGAGCTACTGTAGCACAAACTGCTGAGAAAGTTCATGCTGGCTAAAACAGAAAGGTGTCAACATGAACGTTTTCAGCAGTTTGTGCTACAGTAGCTAATCAGAATCAAGTTTATTGCCAAGAGTTTATGAAGTGTTTATAACTCCAACAAAACAGACTTCATGTTAAAACTGTTATAATCACATTGCCTGTTATCACCCAAATGAGGATGGGTTCCCTTTTGAGTCTGGTTCCTCTCGAGGTTTCTTCCTCATGCGGTCTGAGGGAGTTTTTCCTTGCCACCGTCACCACAGGCTTGCTCATCAGGGATAGATTAGGGATAAAATTAGCTCATGTTTAAAGTCATTAAAATTCTGTAAAGCTGCTTTGCGACAATGTCTGTGGTTAAAAGCGCTATAAAAATAAACTTGACTCGACTTGGCCAAGTACGTTCTCACATACAAAGAATTTGCTTTGGTGGTTGGTGCTTGAACAGTTAAAGGGCATATCACGGGTATATTCAGGAGCAACATCAATGTAATTCTCCTATTTTATATTCAACTTTGGTCAAATATCTGTAATATTATGCATTCTCTGCAATTTGTTTACCTTGCGCAATACCAGAAAAATTCAGTTGAAATCAAGCCATTTGAGGTGAATTGGTCCGCCTCTGAAAAACCTTGGCATTTGGATTTCCTGGGAAACGTTGATTTTCGTGATGTCGCGTGCGGGACGCCTCCTTCTGAATCCTACGTCAGCGCTGGTTTGTTTATGAGAAAACGAGCTGGTGGTTTCCTGCAAATTTCTTCAATGTTATCACGTAATTATTAAAATGGTTAACAGATGTATTGTAGGAGGGTGTAGCAACACCAATCTTGATGGGATTAGTACTCATCGTTTCCCAAAAGACTGGACAATGAGAGAGAAATGGGAGCGCTTGGTCTACACAGGCTGTGCACTGAAACCGTGCAAAGCTCTCGCAGCCTGCTGGCGCTTCCGCAGGTAACGTCACGAATCTGGCTCCAGACTCCCTTGGGATTTTTCCAGACACGTTTTGGGTTTTTTTTTTGTTTTTCTGCTGTAGAAAGATGGCCTTGTGCAAAATTACCCTTCTGGATGAGTGTGTAAAGGGACATGCTATCATATAAAAAAAAAAACGAATTTGGTCTAGGGGCGGCACAGTGGTGTAGTGGTTAGCGCTGTCGCCTCACAGCAAGAAGGTCCGGGTTCGAGCCCCGTGGCCGGCGAGGGCCTTTCTGTGTGGAGTTTGCATGTTCTCCCCGTGTCCGCGTGGGTTTCCTCCGGGTGCTCCGGTTTCCCCCACAGTCCAAAGACATGCAGGTTAGGTTAACTGGTGACTCTAAATTGAGCGTAGGTGTGAATGTGAGTGTGAATGGTTGTCTGTGTCTATGTGTCAGCCCTGTGATGACCTGGTGACTTGTCCAGGGTGTACCCTGCCTTTTGCCCGTAGTCAGCTGGGATAGGCTCCAGCTTGTCTGCGACCCTGTAGAACAGGATAAAGCAGCTAGAGATAATGAGAGATGAGAGAGAATTTGGTCCAGGATATGCACTTTAAGCTTGAAGAGTTTAGCAAAGACAAAAGTAGTTAGATATGTGGAATAAAAAAAATAAGAAGAATCTAAAATGTCCAAATTTGAAAAGTGGACGTATTTACAGGGCATGTGCATGAGTTGTTTAAGTTTGTCCCGGAACGTACAAAAATAGGTCACATGATGAAGATGAAGAAGAGTCATGACAGGAATGTGTGTGAGGAAGAGAATATGTGCGGTGGGTTAAATAAATAGCCAGACCGTGCGGTGGGATTGGACCATATGGGCTAGCCTTCGTGCCCCATGCGAACTTTTGGTAGGTGCTAACCACTGTATACCAGAAACACCCCAAAAGACGTGCCATTTTGGAGATGCTCAGTCAGACCCAGTCATCTCGCCATCACACTTTGGCCCTTGTCAAAGTCACTCAGATCCTTACGCTTGCCCATTCTTCCTGCTTCCAACACATCAACTTCAAGAGCTGACTGTTCTCTTGCTGCTTAATATATCCCACCCCTTGACAGGTGCCACTGTAATGAGATGATCAATGTTCTTCACGTCACCTCTCAGTGGTTTTAATATTATGGCTGATCAGTGTATATCGACGTAATGTCCTTCGACGACGTTGTTGCGATGTTCGCTCACTTATTTAATAGCACTATTTAGCTAGCATGATAATTTATGCTTATCATAAGTATTTCAACGTCCATCCCTTTGTTTCAATTGTACATAGGTTGCATGCTAGTTTAAAGTGTATTGCTGTGAAAAAGTATTTGCCCCCTGCCCATTTCCCTCCATATTTGTTCTCATACAAAAGTAAATAAATACACTTATAACCACAACCAAAGGCTTCGGATAACTCGAGCTCAGGCTTTCACATCACTCTAAAGGAATTCCGACCCATTCTCCTTTGCAGGATTGCTTCATTTCGGCCACGCTGGCGAGCTTTCGAGCATGAACACAGTTACTGTAAATTGTTCTGAAGAAGTTTCCACACTGAGCGCGCACTCATTTCAGATGGTTACGATTATTTGAGTTGCACCAATAAATTCCACAGCAGAAAGTGTCAGTAATGACAAGGACATCGATGTACTAGCGTGATGTTTTTCTGTAACACATTAACTCCTGTTGCTAGATATCAAGAAAAGGATCTGGGCTGTAGATGGAGTCTTGTTGTCGTGTATTTCTTATTGTTCAGGCATTATTGTTAATAATATAACTCCTTAATAGATTTTGAACAAATGTACGTTTCTTTGACAGTCCTAAAAGGCAGACAGACCGTGATCATTTCCTGACGTATTTCATTAGCGTAATTCTTAACATTTGACACAGTGCCTTGTATAAGTGTTCAGATGCGTGATTAAGCGGACTGGGTAGTCAGGTAGGGCGTATAATTGTCCACTGGAAGAGTATCAGAGGCATCGTGATGGCCCATCAGTCACCACGTGCCGGACGTAGCCATAGCCAAGCTGTTTTTGCCTCCACCACCGAGCAAGCTGCTTTTGGTTTTGAGAACGTATGGTCCCACAAACATGGATTAGAGGCAGAGTTTGGGCTTGCGATTAAACGGAGGTGTCATGGCCACATGTGTGTTGTGGGAAAGCAACATCTGGATTTGATTGGCAGCCGCAGCGCATGGCTGAATGTGATTTGGTGTCCAGATTTTAACAGGCCAAGCATTTTTCTACTTGTATGCTGAGGTCATAACACGTAATTCCCAACCTTCCTACGTAACTCATACAGTAAGCGCCCCTTCATTTCAGAATTCCTGCTCGGGATCTCGGGATGGCCTTTCCAACTCGGAGGCCCTCCAGGTTCAGCAAGTGACGTCAGCAGTAAACAGAGCAGCATGTTTGACCTTTACATGAGTTATACACCTGTATACACCTATGTTTGCTTTAGATCAATCAACATACAGACAGAAGGCGGGTTTCCATTGCAGCTTTGCGCAAAAGAGAAGAAAAAAAAATAGTCGACAAAACAGCACAATTGCGAATGGTCTGTGTTTCCTTTGAATGATATGTGATTAAAGGAACAGTCCACTGTACTTCCATAATGAAATATGCTCTTATCTGAATTGAGACGAGCTGCTCCGTACCTCTCCGAGCTTTGCGCGACCTCCCAGTCAGTCAGACGCAGTCAGACGTGCTGTCACTCCTGTTAGCACTGTAGCTAGGCTCATATTGGCCAATGGTATTTTTTCGGGCTGTAGTTAGATGCGACCAAACTCTTCCGCGTTTTTCCTGTTTACATAGGTTTATATGACCAGTGATATGAAAAAAGTTCAGTTACACAAATTGAAACGTAGCGATTTTCTATGCTATGGAAAGTCCGCACTATAATGACAGGCGTACTAACACCTTCTGCGCGCTTCGGCAGCGCATTGATACGGAGCTCAGATATCAATGCGCTGCCGAAGCGCGCAGAAGGTGTTAGTATGCCTGTCATTATAGTGCGGACTTTCCATAGCATAGAAAATCGCTACGTTTCAATTTGTGTAACTGAACTTGTTTCATATCACTGGTCATATAAACCTATGTAAACAGGAAAAACGCGGAAGAGTTTGGTCGCATCTAACTACAGCCCGAAAAAATACCATTGGCCATACTGAGCCTAGCTACATTGCTAACAGGAGTGACAGCGCGTCTGACTGACTGGGAGGTCGCGCAAAGCTCGGAGAGGTACGGAGCAGCTCGTCTCAATTCAGATAAGAGCACATTTCATTATGGAAGTACAGTGGACTGTTCCTTTAAGTCTGGGTTTTCTCCTCGCGTGACAGTCATTCCAATTAAGCATAGCGACCAATCTCCAAGACGTGATCAGTGTTGGCACGGTGACGATCATTGATTTTGTTTTTCTTCGTTTCATGTCATGTGATATAAATGCGAAAAATGTATTTCCATTTCAATTTTGCAAAATATTGCTTCGTCGAATTGTCTGGAAAACCACCTCATGCGAGCATCTAAACTTTTTTGGGATATTTGAGTTGTTTTTTTTTTTTTTTAAATTCACGTGTTTGCATTCCTCATTTTTTTTTTAATCACTTTTTTTTTTAATCTTCTCTGGCCGAAAGGCCTGAAGGGGGATTATGTCGTGGCGATGTCCATCCGTCCGTCCCGGGAAGGGTGCTCACCTTCTGAAATCAACTCCTCTCACAATTTTTGGAGGAATTTCATGAAACTTGGCAGGATTCTTTGTTATATGTCGTTAATACGCATATTGCAGTTTCGTTCAATTCAGTCGCACTTTACCAAACTTACGGCCTAGTTGCCAGCGGGGGATATTGTGCTCTCAGTGCACTCTTTTTTTTTTTTTTTTAAGTTCTCAGTTTCAGACTGCACATTCAGAAGGTTCATGGAAACACGGCTGCATTTGCTTAACGTGAAATCTGACTATACAGGTTGCGGTTTGAGGAGGTAACTATACATCACTCGTTCACAGTTAGCCAGCTAGCTTGTTGCGAACCAAAGATAAACATGAAGATGTCCAAGTTTTTTCCCCACTTTGTAGCTTGACTGTCCACTTCTGAGGTAAGTCGAATGCAGCAGTAATCATGAGAGCGTACTCTCTTTCGCTTGCGCTCTCTCTCTTGCTCGCTCGCTCACGCTCTCTCTCTCGTTGCCCCTCTCCTCATTGTTTTCGCTCCGAGGTGGATGAGTGCTGCCATATGTGTTTGTCGTTCTCTTGTTTTCCAGAGAACTGAGGGGAAAAATATAAAGGAACGAAAGTGACCAAAACGAGGCCAGAACCTGACCGCTAATTAGGAGATCGTTTCAGGCGGAGAATACAGATGCTCGCCATGTGGAACCCCTCTCCCTGTTATTCTCTTTCAAGTCTTTTGTTTTGTTTTTTTCCTTTTTTCCCCTCCCTTTTTCTGTCCCTCTCTCTCTCATATGACATTCATACGTTCCTCTCACGCACACTGGGTCCTCAGAGATTTAGAGACCGCCGAACATCGGGTGCTATCTCTTACGGGAATCCAGGACCCCCCCCCCCTCGAGGCTAGCTGGACATCCGGTTTGCTAATTGCTGTAAAGGTGAATCATGGTCTGGTGGTCTTTGATGACGCTAAAGTTTAGAGAGGCCTTTCGTTATGAGTCAGTCCTAGTCTCATAAATTCCTGTAGGAGATAAATGTCTTTTAATAGTTTTTTTTTTTTTTTTTTTTTTTTTTTGCTTTTGATGAGTTTAAAGATGGTGTACTGTTTTTATATGTTTACACACACACGCAGAGTTTTTCTCTCAGCAGAATCAGTTCATCAGGGTGTGTATCGGACAAGATAACCAGCTGTTTATATCTGTGTGTGTTTGTCTTTGGGGGATGAACATTTCCCTGAACTGACTAGTGTCACTCACTCACTCACTCACTCACTCACTCACTCACTCACTCACTCACTCATTCACTAACTCACTCACTCATTCACTTACTCACTAACTCATTCACTCATTCACTAACTCACTAACTCATTCGCTTACTCACTCACTAACTCACTCATTCACTCTCACTCACTCACTCTCACTCACTCACTCATTCGCTTACTCACTAACTCATTCACTCACTCACTCATTCACTTACTCACTCACTCATTCACTTACTCACTCACTCATTCACTTACTCACTCACTCACTAACTTACTAACTCACTCACTCACTAACTCACTCATTCGCTTACTCACTAACTCACTCACTCATTCACTCACTCATTCACTCACTCACTCACTCACTCACTCACTCACTCATTCGCTTACTCACTAACTCATTCACTCACTCACTCATTCACTCACTCACTCATTCACTTACTCACTCACTCATTCACTTACTCACTCACTAACTTACTAACTCACTTACTCACTCACTAACTCACTCATTCGCTTACTCACTAACTCACTCACTCATTCACTCACTCACTCATTCACTCACTCACTCACTCACTCATTCACTTACTCACTCACTCATTCACTTACTCACTAACTCACTCATTCACTTACTCACTAACTCACTAACTCACTCACTCACTAACTTACTAACTCACTTACTCACTCACTAACTCACTCATTCGCTTACTCACTAACTCACTCACTCATTCACTCACTAACTCATTCACTTACTCACTATCTCACTCACTCACTCACTCACTCACTCATTTGCTTACTCACTAACTCATTCACTTACTCACTCATTCACTTACTCACTCTAACTAATTCACTAACTCACTCATTCACTTACTCACTCTAACTCATTCACTCACTCACTCACTCACTCACTCACTTACTCACTCATTCACTTACTCACTAACTCACTCACTCACTCACTCACTCACTCACTAACTCATTCACTTACTCATTCACTTACTAACTCACTCACTCACTCACTAACTCATTCACTTACTCACTCATTCACTCACTCACTCACTCACTCACTCACTCACTTACTCACTCATTCACTCACTCACTCACTCACTCACTCATTCACTTACTCACTCACTCACTCACTCACTCATTCACTTATTTATTATTCACTCATTCACTCAGTAATGAATGTTCACTGCACCATTACAGGTTCATTACATCTCTCGAACTGTTCCAACCTCCTAACTGGAGTTCCTCTTTACACAGAGAAAGATGAAGAGCAGTAATGTACAGTAAATAGCCGCAAGTCTTAACTATATGTTTACATTTTTAGACAAAAGAAAGCAAGTAGAAGAAAAGAAAAAAGTGCAGCGCTTACAAGAAAAAAAAAGAAGAAACTGCAGAAAATGATCATCTCGCTTGTTGAGTGTGCCTCATATGGGTGGTGTTTTTCGCTGAGCTCTCGTTTCCTGCCTCATGGGAAAGTTGGTTTGGGTTTTGGCTCTGTTGGTTTTGTTCTGCTTTATAACGTCGCTCTGATTTATCAGCCTGACAGCTTGTCCGTCACTGCGTCATGACGGCCTGAGGTCGTGTAGTTTGTAACCCCGCCTTTAGTTTTTGTTTTCATTTACACAGCGGGGTTAAAGGGTGGGGTGGGGGGCTTGGGGGTTGACTTTTGTGAATTTGAAAAACTTGAACTTCGCACTTGAGGAGACGCCACTATGACGACTGAATTTCCTCTTTGTAAGGAATTTTTTTTTTTACAGACAGGATGGTATACCATGTGGTAGCAACAAATCCATCATCCCGCATTTTGTCGTCATTTCTATTGCCATGTGACTCCTACTCAGGATGTGCATCAGGACTGAGGCTGACAGATACAAAGCCCCCGGGACAAAGGAAGTCTGTGTTCATTGGTTCAGTATTGCACTAGTCCGTGCTGGTGGTTACCATGGTGCTGTATGATGCATTTACCGTGTTCATTCATTCATCTTCAGTAAACATATGATCCTGCCCAGTGGTTCAACTATTATCATTACTTGGACCACTGGATCGATCTAATTCATTCTGCAATTAAGACAAGAAGTGAGTCAGTAATTCAGTGAGTAATTCATTAATTCTGTGAGTAATTCATTTTATGACCATAAGTAATGCAGTAAGCCAGTCAATGTGTGTAATTCAACAAGTCAGTCAGTCCATCAGACAGTGAGTCAGTTAGTAATTAATTCTGTACATATATAATTTAGTGAGTCAGTGAGTAATTCAGTAAGTCAGTCAGTAGGTAATTAATTTAGGAGGTCAGTGAGTAAATCAGTTGGTGTCAGTCAGGCAGTCAGTATATAAGTCAGTCATTTAGTAAGTAATTCATTCTGTAATTAAGTAATTCAGTAAGTCAGTCAGAAAGCATTTCAGTTGGTAAGTTAGTCAGTAAATCAGTCAGGCAAGCAGTATGTAAGTCAGTCATTTAGTAAGTAATTTATTCTCCAAGTCATTCTGTAAGACAGTAAGCAATTCAGTAATTTAGTAAGTAAATCAGTCAGTCAGTATGTTAGTAAGTCAGTTATTCTGTAAGTCAGTAAGCAATTCAGTCGGTAATTTAGTAAGTAAATCAGTCAGTCAGTCAGTATGTTAGCAAGTCAGTAATTTAGGAAGTCAGTAAGCAATTCAGTCGGTAAGTTAGTAAGTAAATCAGTCAGTATGTTAGTAAGTCAGTCATTCTGTAAGTCAGTAAGCAATTCAGTCAGTATGTTAGTAAGTCAGTCATTCTGTAAGTCAGTAAGCAATTCAGTCAGTAAGTTAATAAATAAATCAGTCAGTCAGTATGTTAGTAAGTCAGTCATTTAGGAAGTAATTTATTCTCCAAGTCGGTCATTTAGTAGGTAATTTATTCTGCAAGTCATTCTTTAAGTCAGTAAGCAATTCAGTCAGTAAGTTCGTAATTAAATCAGTCAGTCAGTATGTTAGTAAGTCAGTCATTTAGGAAGTCAGTAAGCAATTCAGTCAGTAAGTTAGTAAGTAAATCAGTCAGTCAGTATGTTAGTAAGTCAGTTATTCTGTAAGTCAGTAAACAATTCAGTCGGTAATTTAGTAAGTAAATCAGTCAGTATATTAGCAAGTCAGTCATTTAGGAAGTCAGTAAGCAATTCAGTCGGTAAGTTAGTAAGTAAATCAGTCAGTATGTTAGTAAGTCAGTCATTCTGTAAGTCAGTAAGCAATTTAGTCAGTAAGTTAGTAAATAAATCAGTCAGTCAGTATGTTAGTAAGTCAGTCATTTAGGAAGTCAGTAAGCAATTCAGTCGGCAAGTTACTAAGTAAATCAGTCAGTCAGTATGTTAGTAAGTCAGTCATTTAGGAAGTCAGTAAGCAATTCAGTCGGCAAGTTACTAAGTAAATCAGTCAGTCAGTATGTTAGTAAGTCAGTCATTCAGGAAGTAATTTATTCTCCAAGTCAGTCATTTAGTAGGTAATTTATTCTCCAAGTCATTCTTTAAGTCAGTAAGCAATTCAGTCAGTAAGTTAGTAAGTAAATCAGTCAGTCAGTCAGTATGTTAGTCATTCAGGAAGTAATTTATTCTCTAAGTCGGTCATTGAGTAGGTAATTTATTCTCCAAGTCATTCTTTAAGTCAGCAATTCAGTCAGTAAGTTAGTAATTAAATCAGTCAGTCAGTATGTTAGTAAGTCAGTCATTCTTTAAGTCAGTAAGCAATTCAGTCAGTAAGTTAGTAAGTAAATCAGTCAGTCAGTATGTTAGTAAGTCAGTTATTCTGTAAGTCAGTGTAGTGCGGATCAAGTGTGGGTGGAGCACAGAGGACGGCAAGACAACGTTTGGAGGCAGAGAAGGCTGATTTATTTTTCCAACTTTTCAGTCGAAGCAGCGTAAACACACACGCACACCCAAACACACACACACTGCATCCAATCCCGGGTCGCGCTCCCTCTGCTCTCTCTCAGCTTCCTTAAATAGGGAACGGTTTACTGGGAAAACACACACAAAACACAGGTTAATTACCGTCAGGTGTACCGATGCTGCCACTCACCTTTCCTGGCTCCACCCTCCTGTCACAGACCGGCGCTTGACCACGCCCCCGCTGCCACAGTCAGTAAGCAATTCAGTCGGTAATTTAGTAAGTAAATCAGTCAGTCAGTATATTAGCAAGTCAGTCATTTAGGAAGTCAGTAAGCAATTCAGTCGGTAAGTTAGTAAGTAAATCAGTCAGTATGTTAGTAAGTCAGTCATTCTGTAAGTCAGTAAGCAATTTAGTCAGTAAGTTAGTAAATAAATCAGTCAGTCAGTATGTTAGTAAGTCAGTCATTTAGGAAGTCAGTAAGCAATTCAGTCGGCAAGTTACTAAGTAAATCAGTCAGTCAGTATGTTAGTAAGTCAGTCATTCAGAAAGTAATTTATTCTCCAAGTCGGTCATTTAGTAGGTAATGTATTCTCCAAGTCATTCTTTAAGTCAGTAAGCAATTCAGTCAGTAAGTTAGTCATTAAATCAGTCAGTCAGTATGTTAGTAAGTCAGTCATTCAGGAAGTAATTTATTCTCTAAGTCAGTCATTTAGTAGGTAATTTATTCTCCAAGTCATTCTTTAAGTCAGTAAGCAATTCAGTCAGTAAGTTAGTAATTAAATCAGTCAGTCAGTCAGTCAGTATGTTAGTCATTCAGGAAGTAGTTTATTCTCTAAGTCGGTCATTTAGTAGGTAATTTATTCTCCAAGTCATTCTTTAAGTCAGCAATTCAGTAAGTTAGTAATTAAATCAGTCAGTCAGTATGTTAGTAAGTCAGTCATTTAGGAAGTCAGTAAGCAATTCAGTTGGTAAGTTAGTAAGTAAATCAGTCAGTCAGTATGTTAGTAAGTCAGTCATTTAGGAAGTCAGTTAGCAATTCAGTTGGTAAGTTAGTAAGTAAATCAGTCAGTCAGTATGTTAGTAAGTCAGTCATTTATTAAGTAATTTATTCTCTAAGTCAGTCATTTTATTAAGTAATTTATTCTCTAAGTCAGTAAGAAATTCATCTAATCTCATCTCATTATCTGTAGCCGCTTTATCCTGTTCTACAGGGTCGCAGGCAAGCTGGAGCCTATCCCAGCTGACTACGGGCGAAAGGCGGGGTACACCCTGGACAAGTCGCCAGGTCATCACAGGGCTGACACATAGACACAGACAACCATTCACACTCACATTCACACCTACGCTCAATTTAGAGTCACCAGTTAACCTAACCTGCATGTCTTTGGACTGTGGGGGAAACCGGAGCACCCGGAGGAAACCCACGTGGACACGGGGAGAACATGCAAACTCCACACAGAAAGGCCCTCGCCGGCCACGGGGCTCGAACCCAGACCTTCTTGCTGTGAGGCGACAGCACTAACCACTACACCACCGTGTCGCCCTTAAGAAATTCATTTAATAAGTAATTTCTCTAAGTCAGTAAGTCAATCAGTAAGCAATTCAGTCAGTAAGCTAGTAAGTAAATCAGTCAGTTAGTAAGTTAGTAAGCCAATCATTTAGTAAGTAATTTTTTCTCTAAGTCAGTCAGTAAGTCAGTCATTTAGTAAGTCAGTAAGCAGTTCAGTTGGTAAGTTCGTAAGTCAGTCAGCAAGTCAGTCCTTTATTTTCTAAGTCAGTCAGTAAGTCCCTCAGTCATTTAGAAAGTCGGTCATTTAGGAAACCAGTAAGCAATTCAGTTGGTAAGTTAGTAAGTAAATCAGTCAGTAAATTAGCAAGTTAGTCAGTAAATCAATCAATCAGTAAGTAAGTAAATCAGTCAGTAAGTCAGCCAGTTAATAATTAATTCATTTATTAATTCAGTCAGTCAGTTAGTGAATAAATGAGCAAGCATGTGAGTACGTTAATATGAATTTTATTTATGTAATTCAAGTATTAAAATATTAGGAAATTCAGTGTATACAATAGTTTTTGTTTGTTTTTGTCTAAGCAGTATATCACAAGCAGGAGTGCAGTTGTACTGAAGATTAGCACGTCTGTGATTCGACTGACGGCACGAGGCCACAGACTGGGAGCTGTAGCTAATCCCAGCCGTGCTGATATTCAGTACAACAGCATGATTGCGAGTGTGATATCACTTTTGTACAGCAGTTGTATAAACAGGAAATGAACATTCAGTACCTGACATTTCAGACAGTTTGGCCAAACTTTTTTTTTTGGTGCACACGTTTTCGTTTTGGCAGCTATGAGATTTGACCAAATTCGGCCTTATGTTAACCAAAACATTACTGTTTGTGTGTATTTCCCACATGTTAGGAGTGTGGGGAGCTCAGGCCGACTTGAAAGAAGAGAAGATGCAACAGGAGAAAATAAAACATGCTGATCTTGGCTCCTCTCGCTTTAATGCTTCCAGTAAAAAGATGAACGATAGCTGAAGGTTGTTTAGCTTGCTGTGTCATTTGATATATGCTCACTCAGAGCAGTTTATTGTTGTGTGTGTGTGTGTGTGTGTGTGTGTGTGTGTGTGTGTGTGTGTGTGTGTGAGAGAGAGAGTGTGTGGGCTCATCTCAGGACAACATGCCTGTTCAGACACTGTGGGCCCTAAAGTGTGTTATCATAATAATATTGCTTATAAGTCATTTGTAAATATGGTGATCCTTAACTTTTTCTTTGTGACTCAACCATGCAGCTGCACACACCAGGGGACAATACACACACACACACACACACACACACACACACACACACACACACACACACACACACACACAGGACATCCTTTCTTCATAGTCTCTAGCTATTCTCTCTGTCTCTCTCCATCTCGATATCTTTTTCTAAGTCAGTCTCTCTCTCTCTCTGTCTCTATATTTTTCTACATCTCTCTGTCTTTTAAATCTCTATCTGAATCTTTCCTCTCAGTCTGTCTCTCAATTTATTTTGAATCTCATCTCCGTCTCTGTCTCTATTTTCTACGTCTCTCTCTCAAATCTCTATCTGAATCTCTCCTCTCAGTCTGTCTCTCTCTCTATTTTTTCTACGTCTCTCTTTATTTTGAATCTCTGAATGTCTTCTCTCAGTCTTTCTCTATTTTCTACGTCTCTCTCTCTTTTGAATCTCTGAATCTCTTCTCTCACTCTCTATTTTCTACGTCTCTATTTTGAATCTCTGAATCTCTTCTCTGTCTCTGTCTCTATTTTCTATGTCTCTGTCTCAAATCTCTATCTGAATCAATCTCTCTATTTTGAATCTCTGAATCTCTTCTCTGTCTCTCTCCGTTTTCTACGTCTCTCTCTTTGAGTCTCTGAATCTCTTCTCTCAGTCTCTGTCTCTATTTTCTGTCTCTGTTTCTCTCGAATCTCTATCTGAATCAATCTCTCTCTCTCTCTCTCTCTCTCCCTATATATATATATATATATATATATATATATATATATATATATATTTTTATATATACATTTTATATATATATATATATATATATATATATATATATATATATATATATATATATAATGTATTGTGTGTGTGTGTGTGTGTGTGTGTGTGTGTATATATATATATATATATATATATATATATATATATATATATATATATAAATAAATATAAATTTTTACGTCTCTATTTATTGTGAATTTCTGAATTTCTCCTCTCTGTCTGTCCATCCATCCATCCATCCATCCTTCTCTCTCCAGCTCTCTGTCTGTCCTGAATCTCCATCTGAATATCTATTCACTCTGTCTCTCTGTATTTTTCTAACTCTCTCTCATATTAAGAAACAGAATCCTGTTTCAGGAAACAAGTCATTTTTATGATGGTGTTTTAGACTGAAACCCCCTTTTTCTGAGACCAAGTGTGTGTGGGGGGGGGGGTCTGTCTCTGTGTAGGAAAGGTTAAAGGAATGAAGTTAGGACGTTTGTATGTTTAGTCATTTCCTGTAGGTACCTGACTGAGCTGCTAATGGATAAACACTTGTGCAATTGTATGTACCTTGATAAAGTTTATACACACACACACACACACACACACGTTTTATTCACTCTTGTCTGATGCTTTATAAAATGCCGAGCATAGTTTCCTCCTGTGAAGAATTCTCCAGTGACGCCCTCAATGAATGTAAATTGTTATTACGCGGCGCGCTGGAAAGCAATCTCTCTCTCTCTCTCTCTCTCTCTCTCACACACACTCTCTCTCACACACACAAGCTCCTGCCTAAAGAGAAGAGGAGGAGTGAGCTTTGTGGTGCTCTACTGCCCCCTACAGCTCATTAAATCTAGGATTAGATGATACCGACTCTCGATGATTTTTACTCAACAGTATGTTTTTGTTCAGTGTGTCGTGTTTCAGTGAGCGCTGCAGAGTCAGACTAATGCCTGCGATTTAATGTACAGACATTCCAAACTCTCAGTAATGCAGAAACTCTTATTTTGAAAATTCATCCTATTTGATTCCCCCCCCACGACTCACCCCTCCTCATCCATGAGTTCAGCACCAAAACTAGAATCAGATGTCCAAGTTTAACCCTTAAGTCTGCCTTACCCCATGCATGCGCGTGTGTGTGAGAGATGTTTGGTTAGGTGTGCTTTAGCATTCGAGTCTGTCACTAATTATCAGCTCAAAGTCTTCTAGTCCACTCCTTAAACTCCTTTAAACCCAGCAGTTTCTTAATAATGCAGGTTGTTCAGCTCTTTCTTTGCGTAAATAATGACTAGAAATGTTTCATTAAAAATGAAGAATAAACGCGTTACATTCTCCGTTCCTAAACATTCGGAGTGACCCATTTCCAAGTTTGTGCGCTATTTATTTTGCTGCTAATTAGTGTTGGGGCCAGAACTTTACACACACCCAGGCTAAAGATATTCAATCTCAGGTTTTCACAACTTTTCCTTTCTTTCAGCAAGTCCATTACAGCGTCTACTTCTTGTTTCACATCAGTGGTCATTTTAAATCAATCGATCAGAGACAGATTTATTTCATCCTTTTAATTAGTGATATCAGAATTCCTGTGAGTCAGAAGTTTAGAAACAGACAAGTTGACTGAAGATTCCAGGAAATGATGTAATGACTGTTCGAGGCTTCCGATTGGCCAGTTGTCGTAATTAGGCGTGTACCTGTGGCTGCATTTTCAAGACAGTGCCCTTTTGCCTTTGATACCATGGGAACGTCCAAGCGTTTACAAGTACAACGAGCAGTTTCCTAACAACTGAAGGTACTACAAGCATCTGTCCAGGCAGTCGTATACAAATATACAAATCATAGAACCACAAATATACTGCATTTCTCATGAACAAGGCACAAAATAACTAACACGGATGAATAAACTTTGGTCCAAAAGGTTCAGGACAACAACAAAGGAACTGATGAAGGTGTTTGAGGCATCAGGTACCAAAGTACCGGTATGTAAATCCACTGTTACAAGAGTCTGACATCACCAAGAAAACGCAAGAACGAAGCCTCGACTCCAAAACCGGCGTTCAAAAGCCAGACTGAAGTTTGCAGGTGATCACTAGCCTTTCGGAGGAGGGTTCTCTGGTAGGATGGAAAAAAAAAAAAAAATGTTGAACTGATTGGCCATAATGATCAGTGCTATGTGTGGAGGGGGAAAAATGAGGCTTTTATTCTGAAGAACATCCCAGCTGTGAAGCATGGGGGTGGCGGCATCATGTTGTAGGGTGTTTTGCCGGCAGAGGGACTGATGCACTTCAGAAAACAGATAATAGTACCATGAAATGTATGGAAAAATGAGATGGAATGTGTTTCGCCTGGGTTTTTGTGAGTGTTTGAAATGAACGGGATTTATGTGGTGTTCATGCAAAGCAGTTTCTCTCAAACTTCACCTAGTTCTTGCCTACAAGTGACCACATTAAGTGCTAATTAAGTATCAAGTTGACAGGAAAGCCTTGTTTCGCAATAGCCTATTATCTAAACCATTAGGAAGATTTCGACCAGATTTCAACCAATAAACGATGATGCATGTATTCGTATTTCAGCAGAATGTCGTAAAACCTTAATTTTTGTATCTAATCCATCATGGTGGTGTTTGTTTTCGAACGAGAGACATCATGAAACATGTATTTGTAAGGTTCCTGCTGGCGCTCGTCATTGACGAACATAATCCATCAGTGACGAATAGAAAATTACTAGCAGTCGGCACAGTGACGAATGTATTTGTCATTGTTATCATAAGTCATCTTTTCTAGAAATCCCTCCACAACTCCATCTGTTTGCTGAAATCCAACCACAGTGAAGAAACAGCAGGAAGCCAGAGTGTAAACAGTGAGCACGTGCTTGTGACCAATAAAAATCGACTACACATAATGACCAAGCTTTTGACCCATCGCAGTGCGTCTTCATCGGCCTGGTGTGGTGGCGTAATTATCTCTGCGTGAACCAAACAGTGGTGCAGTCGAAGTTTTTTGGGCTTCTTCAAGCACTGAAGATGATTTCAAGGCTGCAACAGCTCCAAGGGAGGCACACTTAGAGCCCCGACCGTCCCCGAGCACATCGGGCAGTGTCAGTACAGTAATACAGGGGTCTGTTAAAAAAAAAAATGCCAAAGTGAAAGTGCTGTCAACCGGCAAGTGACTGAAGGGAGCTATGTTTCGGGCGGCGTGGCGTGTTGAGTCCCTGTGGCTAACGTGTGATGAAAACTGTGGTGTCATTCTGTGTTCGGTTTGTAAATCGACGGGAAATTCGGATTCCTTTACTGTTGGTTGTTCCACGATTCTTCTCAACTCTGTTCAATTGTAACTCAAATCTTCTGTTCAAGTAAAAGGTAAAGGGAGTCCTAATTCCTCTTTAGAATAATTCCGTGCTAAAATAAGCTTAAAGTGCATATTCTGGACCAATTTCGTTTTTTTTTGTTTTTTTTTTAATATGAAAGTATGTCCCTTTACACACTCATCCAGAAGGGTAATTTTGCACAAGGCCATCTGTCTACAGCAGAAAAAAATAAAATAACAAAACGCGTCTGGAAAAATCCCAAGGGAGTCTGGAGCCAGATTCGTGACGTCACCTGCGGAAGCGCCAGCAGGCTGCGAGAGCTTTGCATGGTTTCAGTGCACAGCCTGTGTAGACCAAGCGCTCCCATTTCTCTCTCATTGTCCGGTCTTTTGGGAAACGATGAGTACTAATCCCATCAAGATTGGTGTTGCTACACCCTCCTACAATACATCTGTTAACCATTTTAATAATTACGCGATAACGTTGAAGAAATTTGCAGAAAACCACCAGGTCGTTTTCTCATAAACAAACCAGTGCTGACGTAGGATTCAGAAGGAGGCGTCCCACACGCGACGTCACGAAAATCAACGTTTCCCAGGAAATCCAAATGCCAAGTTTTTTCAGAGACGGACCAATTCGCCTCAAATGGCTTGATTTCAAGTGAATTTTTCTGGTATTGCGCAAGGTAAACAAATTGCACCGAATGCAGAATGTTTGACCAAAGTTTAATGTAAAATAGGAGAATTACATTGATCTCGCTCCTGAATTTACCCGTGATATGCACTATGCACTTTAAGTAAGCTCAAACTAAAGAGATTTAGTTTAGCTTGATGGTGCACAGGGGCCCAAAATCAAGTCTTTTTTTATCAGAGGCTGGAGTGGAGCCTAAATTTTATATGTAATGGAGAGGCCTGGTTGTATCTGGACAAATATGTGAATTGTGCCAGTTTGGTTGGTATAAGCCTGTATTAAGTCCACTTTGATAAGTCGGTAACTAAGAAAAAATACAGACTGAGTGAAGGAAAGAAAAAGTGAAGAACACTTCTTTGACTTGATTTTTCAAGGGAAAAAAAAGTAGAGAATATTTTTTCCGAACCCAAGGGGAACACTGCAGATGGCAGCGTTTTGTCCAGACTGACCGAACACAGGTCTTTCACATAAACACAAAACACAAACTGTCCTGAAGCACGTTGCTGTCGTACCTGTGACGTTTTGCATAGCTTTGCAACGTAGGCATCACGGAGTCTGCTCTGTTACTAAGACGATGTTGAAAACGGGTACGGAGTGATGCTGATTAGTTTTTGGTTTTCCATCAATAAGGGAATAGCGATACGATACACTCGGGTTTCGATTTGATTCAGTTTGATTCTCAGAATATTTTGGAGAAAATTATGACGGAAAAGAGTCATAATTGGGGATCATAGACAATGCAAAACAATGTGAAGCATAACGAGCTCTGGAGCAGCACCTGAAGCATCATGTAGAGCTCCAAAGTCGGTTAAACTGTCCGGTTTCTGTGGCCATACTCTCAGGCCCTGTAGATCACAGTGACGTGGGGCTCAAAAAAAAAAAAAGGACTGGTGTCATTTGAGCCAAGGTTCTAACATGGATGTGTAACTGTAGACCATTTAATGCGTTTCGGTTGTCTACAAAAGAATGCGATCATATGACCAGCGTGCTTTCTATATATTTTAACTGCATGGGTTGTTCAGATCAGGATCAAATTCGAACAGCGCCATTTGCATTAGATGTATAGACCCTTCCCACGTGACGTCACGACAAACGCGGCCGCCATTTTGGACATGAACTACCAGTAGTCTACCACAGCCAACAACGAGGAACGACGGCGAAGCATCGAAAGGAATATAGCCATCAAAGAAAGTTTTTACTTTCAGCAAGACTTCCATCATGCCATTATATTGTTGTGCACCTGGATGTAGTAACCATCAACACACAAGGCAAGATTTATCATCATTTTATCGGATCCCGACAGATGCTGACCGACGGAGAAGATGGATGGTCTCTAAAATATTGGCAAAATGATGTTTATTGACATAGCAATCGTGTGTAACGGGAAGCATTTGCATATCCGAAGTGTTGTGTTTACGTCAAAGATAAAATAAACCGATATGGCAACGACTGCTGCTGCCAGGTTGGGGACACAAACTAGTAGAAAGGAAGTGTGCCAACAGTGCCAACAGACTTCCTTAGTGGTCGATTCCGCTTTAAGGTAAGATGCATTTAATTATTCGTCTGCTGTGGGTTTGGAATCGGTAGCCTGACCGATTCGTTCATGTTTGTGGTGCCATTTGTTTGTTGACGCGTGTTGAAATGGAAGATTGGTTGTTGACATGATTTCCAGTGATGCTTTGGTGCTGCTGTGGATCAGATGTGTTGAGTAGCCTGACTTTTTTTTTTTCCTTGCGTGTGGTATCATTGTTGACGCGAGGTTGTTTTTTGAACATGCCAATGCGGACACGATTTCCCCTGATGAGTTATGACTTCAGACGCGATGCGTGTGTGGAGGTGTGGAGTCCGCGTGATATGTGCGTAAGATAGGCTTCTCGTGTGTTTGGAGATCTGCGCTCTGAGACAAGCGCAAGCACCCCCCCCCCAAGGGAAAAAAAGGGACCCCATGAAAATATCGGCATAGTTCGAACACTGGGTTGGAGAAAGTAATGGCAAATAGTGAGTGCACAAACCATAGAAGGTAAACTGTACACAGCGCCAGGGCAGTGTGATGGTATGTCTACTTTTAGATTGTGTTAGCTTATCAATGAACACACTCGTCACTCGACGAGTTTCACGTCTTTACGACGGATACTTAAATGTGTGTTAGGTATTATTGTTGCAGTCTAAGCAGTCATTGTAGCAGCTAGATGAGCGAGAACCGAAAGGGTCTGTGCCATAAACCGTTATTTCTTCATGTCCAAAATGGCGGTCGCGTTTACGAAGGTCACGTGAGTGAAAAGGGTCTATAGTTAATAAAATGCTGATTTCCGAGATGCACGTCATCATCATCATCATCATCTGTGTACCCTGTGTATCAACCATTAAAAACGCGACTGGTGCATGTCTGATAAAATCACACATTTTGGTGCTGGTTGTTGAAACGGGAGCGAGGTAAAAAAAAAATCACTTCATAACACCAGAGGAAGTTTTTGAATCTTTGTGGTTAACCATAATGAACACTTTCAACGTACAAGTCAGAGAAGCTCATTTTCTGGGCTGAAATTATGCAGGACAGTAAGCATTATACCAGGTTTCATTCTGGAATGCTGAAAGGAAAACCACCCTGAAGTACGTTAAATATGCTAATAATAATTAGTAGGAGTAGTATTTGTGATGAGTGATTCCGGTTCTTTTCGACGGCGTTTTCGTGATTGATAGCACAGTTACGACAATGTTTAATAGGAGAATCTGGTTTTGTTGTTAGCGCTTCACAACAAAACAGCAAGAGCTTTTCTTTCTCACTCGCCATTTTCCAGTGACGTTCAATGTCGTATTAATGAGAAATCCACTGTAGAAATAGTGATTTCAAATGTTCATCGACTCAAATTTTAGTTCCAGAATGCAATATTATATTGAAAGCAGACGCTTTAGAACGTTATCGGTTTGCGCAGATGAGGAGAGCCGGACAGAGTAAAGGACGCTGCTGTATCAGATAAAGCTCAAGATGAAGCAAGGGCTAAATTACACTGCACCACTATCAGCAGGTAACAGCATTGTGGTAATGGCTTTGTGGCTAATGTAGGAAACCTTTATTATTCGTGACAAATCTGAAGATTGCATGTTAATTAAAGGCTAATGCAAAAGTCATGCAGGGCAGATTTTTTCCTTACGTGTTGAATTTCTACCAAGAGTCAAACCGAACTATCTATAGGGGTGTTCACACGGCAACTTTTACTCCGGTGTAGCACCGGGGCTGCCCCGGTAGAGCGTTCACACGGTACAAAGTTATACCGGTGTAGCCCCTGAAAGCTGCTTAAACCGGTGCAAATCTAACCCTGCTCGGGAGGTGGTTTAAGAAATTAAATGCTAGTTTGCAGGGCAGCACCGATTATAAAATGGGACGTCTGAACGCTACAGGGGTAGACTCGCTACGCGTGAGGAGAGTTGATTACATACGGGCATTGCATAATTTGCATCCTGGTATTTTGTGCTTCCAAAATGGCGAATATCAACAGCAACAGAACTGCGTATCTTCCAGTGTTGCCAGATTGGACGGTTTTAAGTGCATTTTGGCGGATTTGAACATATTTTGGGCTGGAAAACATCAGCAGTATCTGGCAGCACTGGTATCTTCATCCACGTTGTTTTCCCGGCGCTTGGTGATGCTATGACAACCGGGAAAAGGAAGTACATTTTCACGCATGCGCATATTTAATTTCCGCATTATTACTATCGTATAGCACGGTCGCAAAAACTACCGTGTGAACGCAAGTGGGGCTGCACTGGTGCTAACGCGCTTCTCTCTGTGAAGGCTGCACAAAATTTACACCGGTGTAAGATATATCGCAACAAAATACATCGGTGCAGCATCGATGCAAATATGTGCCGTGTGAACACCCCTTAAAACATTGAAGGTTTTTTTTTTTTTTTTAATCCCCCGCTGGCCGAAAGGCCTGAAGAGGGATTATGTCGTGGCGATGTCCGTCTGTCCCAGGAAAGGGTACTCACCTTCTGAAATCAACCCCTCTCACAATTTTTGGAGGAATTTCACAAAACTTGGCAGAAGGCTTTGTTATAGGACAGTAATACGCATATTGCAATTTTGTTTGCAATATATTGTAGCGGGCGGCACGGTGGTGTAGTGGTTAGCGCTGTCGCCTCACAGCAAGAAGGTCCGGGTTTGAGCCCCGTGGCCGGCGAGGGCCTTTCTGTGTGGAGTTTGCATGTTCTCCCCGTGTCCGCGTGGGTTTCCTCCGGGTGCTCTGGTTTCCCCCACAGTCCAAAGACATGCAGGTTAGGTTAACTGGTGACTCTAAATTGAGCGTAGGTGTGAATGTGAGTGTGAATGGTTGTCTGTGTCTATGTGTCAGCCCTGTGATGACCTGGCGACTTGTCCAGGGTGTACCCCGCCTTTCGCCCGTAGTCAGCTGGGATAGGCTCCAGCTTGCCTGTGACCCTGTAGAACAGGATAAAGCGGCTACAGATAATGAGATGAGATATATTGTAGCAGGAGATATTGTGCTCTCGGAGCACTCTTGTTTTTTTTTTTTTTTTTTTCGTTTTTGTCATATGTGCTCACCCCATTTCCAGAAAAGTTGGGATATTTTCCAAAATTGGGGGGGGGAATCTGTGATTTGTTAATTCACATGAACGTTTATTTAACAGACAAAAGTACAAAGAAAATATTTTCAATAGTTTTACTGACCAGCTTGATTATATTTTGTAAATATAAATGAAGTTATAATTTGATGCCTGCGACACACTCAAAAAGTGTTGGGACAGTACAGTGTCACAGGTACAATTCTTACCTAAATGCTTCTCCACAGACTAGACAATTATGATTAGAACAACATGACATTACAATAAAATAAATACTAAGTACAAAATATATACATATGTTATTTACCAGCTGGGAGGTCCGTATGGTGAAATACCGTGACCGAGGTCTTGAAAGTACTGAGCGAGGCTCTCTGGGCCGAGGTCAGTATTCAAGGCTGAGGACCGACCTTAAGCTGGTAAATAATATATATATTTTTTTTACCAAATTCTAACAGAAAACGAGAGCGCCCAAAAGGGAAAGCCGAGCCGCCATTTTGAATCCTCATTCACGGCTGTAATGCAAATTGCTTCCTCCTCAGCATACAAGTGCACTTCCATGGCACTTCTCATCTCATCTCATTATCTCTAGCCGCTTTATCCTTCTACAGGGTCGCAGGCAAGCTGGAGCCTATCCCAGCTGACTACGGGCGAAAGGCAGGGTACACCCTGGACAAGTCGCCAGGTCATCACAGGGCTTCCTTGGCACTTGTTTTGGCTATTAATAAACATTTCATACAAAATGCATACTTCTATAAAGATGATTAGCTCTCAAAACTCATAAAAGAAAGATTCAGTTTATGGAGGCTTAAATTTTCATTTTTAAATACTGTACATTCAGACAAATTCTTTAAAGTGAAAGAATCAGAAATGATTCCTCACATGTTTTAAATATGCGAGATTGAGATTATGCTGAAACGTGCCGATGTATTCCTTTCAGACAAGTCATCATTTGACATTTGACATTAGAGCATTAAAACTGAGCTGAAACCACTGACCATAGTGTGTTTGTGTGTGTGTCTGTGCTTGAAAGCAAGATCTTTTTTTTTCTTCTTCAGTTTGTGGGACCTCATTCATGCTTATCGACTGAAACCATAATCTATCTCTGCTTACACACACCACATCAGTTGCAACCTCAGACACACACGGAACAAAGAGCGATAAGTGAAAGCCATATTGAGGTCTGCTTCTGTGTGTGTGTGTGTGTGTGTGTGTGTGTGTGTGTGTGTGTGTATATATGTGTGTGTGTGTGTGTGTGTGTGTATATATATATATATATATGAGTGATTCCATGCTTATGGGTACTAAAATGGAGACATGAGCTTATTTTTAAAAATTCACCTAAAACCATTTCTTTTTTTTACCATCAGGTCACAAAACATGTAATCTTTAATGAATGATATGTTAAAAGATAACTTTAATTTTCTGAGATGTAATAAAAACATATTTATATGCCAAAGTCAGAACGTAACAGAAGTGTTGTGGACATATATATTCTCAATTTTAACAATGTAGAATTACTTTTTGAAACATAGGAAGGTGATGTTTTAGCAAATATAATGAATAAACATGTGTAGTAGAATAAACATACACATTCTTTCAATAAGATTAACATGGTATATAGCTAGATTGTAATTAATTTGTAACAGACGCGAGATGGACAATCGTAACAGAAGTAATGTAACAGACATCATTTTGGAACTCATAGGCTTGACTTTGGCATATAAATATGTTTTTATTACATCTCAGAAAATTAAAGTTATCTTTTAACATATTCATTAAAGATTACATGTTTTGTGACCTGATGGTAAAAAAAAGAAATGGTTTTAGGTGAATAAGTTCATGTCCCCATTTCAGTACCCATAAGCGTGGAATCACTCATATATATATATATATATATATATATATATATATATATATATATATATACATACACACACACACACACACACATACAGTATAGTGTGTGTGTATGTGTATATATATATATATATATATATATATACACATACAGTATAGTGTGTGTGTGTGTGTGTATGTATATGTGTATATATATATGTGTATATGCGTGTGTGTGTATGTATACATAAAGAATAATAAAATGGTGGCGCGTGTTGCTGAAACAGCTGAGGACAAAATAAAAACTCTACTCGAAAACACCCCCCCCCCCCCCCAAAAAAAAAAAAAATACAACAACAAAAAAAAAGCAACAAAATATGGAATAAAAGTATTTGATGGTAAGAACGCATCTTTGTTTTATTTTCCAAGAATTATTATTCTAGCATTTTTCACAAATTGCTACTGTCATTTCGCCAGTTTGTTTACATTCTAAGCGGAAATGATTTTGTCTGATGTTTTGTATAAAGTTTTTATGTATCGAATTTGCAAAAAATAAAAATGCTCTGTTTCTCAAAATCCAGTGAATGTGGATAGAATAAAACAGTTATTCCACTCAATTTCCTCAGACATGGCTTATAGCCCACTCAGTGTGTATCAGCTCATGTACGACTCGATTTCATGGAATAACTGTTATATGCATACAGACAAACACATACCGTACATGCCCGTATACAGTAGTGTGCAAAAGCCTTGGGCGCATGTAAAGAAATGCTGGAGACAAAAAATGGCTTAAAAATAATGAAATGAAATGTTTCAACATTTTTAAAAAATACTATAAACAGCAGTAAGCCATAATAAATGAAACAAAGTCAGTATTTGGTGTGAGACGACCCTTTGCTTAAAAAAAAAAATAGTCGTCTCCGGTACGAGTGCAGTTTGATAATGAATGAATGAATTAATTTATTTTTATTTCGAACATGTATAAAAAAAAATGTATGTAACTATTTGTACATACAAAAGAAAGACAACGAGAAAGTGACAAAAAAATAACTAAATAAAATAACATAAAGAGCTAAGACATTACAGTACACCGCACATTGTTCGAAAAAGGAGTGGGAAGAAGTACAATACTTTTTTAATTTCCCACCCCTTTTTAACTACCCCGAAATCCAAACTACATTAATACACCTATAAAAATATATACCATATATACACTTCATGAATATCTATATAAATATATAATTACAAAAATATATACTACATACCATATATAAATATCTATATAAATATTTAATTTCAAAAATATATACTACATACCATATATACACTACATAAATATCTATATAAACATATAACTACAAAAAAAATATATATATATATATACTATATACCATATATACACTACATAAATATCTATATAAATATATAACTACTATATATATGTATATATATATATATATATATATATATATATATATACACCATATATACACTTCATAAATATCTATATAAATATATAATTACAAAAAAAATGTATAATAAGGAAATGAACTGTAGGTTTTACTGAGCGTCTTACAGAAGCAGCCCCAGTTCTTCTGGACACTTTGACTGTCACACTCGCTTCTTCATTTTGCACCAAAACCCAGCAGCCTTCATTATGTTTTCTTTTTTAATCTGAAAAGTGCTCTCTTATGGAATATGCTGCTCAGGTACAAACTTTTTTTTTTCTGTAACATTTAATTTTGCGCTGGAAAACGAACGTTTGGACTCTAAAATGCTTTTGTACTGACTTGATAATGCAGAAGTCATAAAATAGAAATCTATAACAAGTTTTGTATGGGAAAAAAATAGGAGGCCTAAGACTTTTGCACAGTACTGTATGTATATAATATTACCCAAAAAATGTACAGAGTTGCTAAGAAAAACAGTTCGGAATACTTTTTTGTGTTTGGCTACATCTCCTGTAAGTCATTTCAGAGACACTACAATCACGAGAAAAGAAAGTAGCCCCTCCTTCAGTTGTATTTTTTTAGTCATCATGGTTTAAAAAACAATTATCTGGTCCTCACCAACTTCTATGAACAAATAAGCTCAAGGGACAAAAAAAATCTGATTTCAATATGTAGTCATTTTTTCCCAAAAAGGAAACCAAGATTCGGGGTGGGGTTGACCCACTCTTCTTTATGCCCTTGTTTCAGTTCATTGATATTTGAGGGCATTTATTTATGCTCAGCTCTTTTAAAATCCTACCACAGCATCTCAATCAGGATGAGTTCTAGACTTTGACTTGGCCATTCCTAAACCTTGATTTTATTCTTAGTTTCCATCTCCAGACCTGCTGGTCACTGGATGTTTTTTTTTTTCCTCCTCTCTCTCCGCAACACTTACTGGAAACTCTTGTGACTGTTGTGTGAAAATCCCAGGAGATCCGCAGTTTATGAAATACTCAAACCAGCACATCTTGCACCAACAAACATGCCACAGTCAAAGTCTGAGATTACTGAGAATTTTCCCCTGTTTTGAAGTTCAGAAGTTATGTGAACATTAACAGAAGCTCTTGAACTTTTATGCATTGCATTGCTGACACATGAGTGGCTGAAGGTGTTAATTCATTGACTTTTACTGGTAATTCAGATCACATATTGATATCAACTGTTCTATTCTATTGTAATTTCTATATTAACAGTTCTTTTTCACAAGGCTAACAAAGAACGCCTTTAAAATGCACGTTATTTAACAAAGAAAACCGGATAAGCTTTAATATGATGATGTTTTCACTAAGGAAGTGTTTTGTTAATGTTTACATAAGGAGGCTACAGGGTTAGTGCTTTGTAAAGGTCCAAAAGTTTTCTGCCACATTTGAGGATTTTTCAGAAGTTTCTTGGTAACATGGCAAGGTGTGTTTCTTCGTAGCATTGTGGTTAAGACTACCTAAACCGAGACTAGTTCATGGTCAAGACCAGAGTGTACCGAGACAAGACCAAGACTTTGAAGGGTTGAGACCAAGTCAAGACCAAGACCAGAGTGTACAGAGCCCGAGACAAGACTAAGTCTTTGAAGGGTTGAGACCAATTCAAGACAAAGGCAGGGTGAGACCGAGTCAAGTTCAAAACCAGAGTGTATCAAGACTGAGACCAGACCAATACTTTGAAGGGTTGAGACGAAGTCAAGACCAAGGCCAGAGTATACAGAGAACAAGACAAGACTAAGTCTTTGAAGGGTTGAGACCGATTCAAGACAAAGACAGGGTGAGACCGGGTCAAGTTCAAAACCAGAGTGTATCAAGACTGATACCAGACCAATACTTTGAAGGGTTGAGACCAAGTCAAGACCAAGGCCAGAGTGTGCAGAGACCGAGACAAGACTAAGTCTTTTGAAGGGTTGAGACCAATTCAAGACAAAGGCAGGGTGAGACCGAGTCAAGTTCAAAACCAGAGTGCATCAAGACTGAGACCAACCAAGTCTTTGAAGGGTAAAGACTAAGTCAGGACAAGACAGAGTCTAGGCCAGGGTGTATTGAGACCGAGACAAGACCAATACTTTGAAGGGTTGAGACCAAGTCAAGACAAAGGCAGGGTGAGACTGAGCCAAGTTCAAAACCAGAGTGTATCAAGACTGTGTTAGGACTAGGACTGTTTTGGCCTCTAGAGGCCGCTGTTATTTCCTTTTCATGTCGTGTTTATTTTGGCCTCTAGAGGCCGCCACTGTTCCTGTGTTTTGTGTTTGTGTTAATTGCCTAATTATCTTCACCTGTGTCCTTAATTAGTTTGTCTATTTATACCCCTGAGTTCAGTCCTCTTGTCACGGAGTCTTTGTGCTGTTATGTTTATCTCCAGTTTCCTTTGTACTGTGTTTTTTGATCTTCTTAGCTTTTGAATTTTTGCACTTTGCTTTTCTTTTGGATTATACTCTTTGGTTTTTTTTTTGTCTTTTGTTTTGCCCTGTATATAGTGTATATAGTTTAAATAAACCTTTTGATTCTTTTTCTACTTCCGCCTCACGCCTCTGCATTTGAGTCATCCCCCTGGTGGCCTAGTGGGGGTTTGCTGGATTATCACACCAACGAACCAGGTTCGAATCCCAGCAAAACCCTAACAGAAAGACTCCGTCATGACCGACTCAGCAGAGGCTGCTTCAACTGTCTACCCGGCCAACCTTCAGGGAATTATGGCAGCTTTGACACGCTTCGGAGCGACCATGGACGCTCATGGACGTACGCTCACCAGCCAACGTGAGGCCCTCGCTCGCCACGAGGAACTGCTTCAGCAAATTGGGAAAACCCTGGCACAGCTGACATCTCTGCCTGCATCTCCTGCTCCTGATCCAGCTCCCACTCCTGCTCCAGTGCCTCCTGCAATGCTGCCTTCTTCACCTCGCGAACTCAGCCTTCCTGCACCACAGAGGTATGACGGCAAGCACAGTGAGTGCCGAGAGTTCCTTACCCAGTGTCAACTCACCTTTGAGCTTCAGCCTACCACCTACACTACGGATCGCCACAAGATTGCCTTTGTGATCACCTTATTAGCTGGTAAGGCGCGAGCCTGGGCTACTGCTATCTGGCAAAGACAGGGACCTGAGTGCTTTGATTTCCAGCTGTTTTCTGAAGAGATGCTTCGGGTCTTCGATCAGGCAGACATCAGTACCGACGCAGCCCGAAAGCTCATGTCCATCCGGCAAGGAGGAAGCGTCGCAGATTACGCCATCTCGTTCCGAACACTCGCAGCAGTAAGTGGATGGAACGAGACTGCCCTGGTGTCAGCCTTCCACCATGGTCTGTCTGACCCCATCAAGGACGGTCTGGCCTCTATTGGATGCCCAAGTGACCTCGAAACCCTCATCTCACATGCTATTCGTCTGGACAACAGGATGAGAGAACGCCACCAAGCCTTGAGCCCCCCCAGCCTCCCTACCTCTACCTGGAGACCGTCTACCTCCTTCAGTGACTGTCCAGAACCCATGCAAGTGGGTCGTACTCGCCTCTCCGCATCTGAGAGGGAGCGCAGAAGGAGGGACAAGTGCTGCATCTACTGTGGCAAGCCTGGTCACTTCCGAGCATCATGTCCCGAACTCTTGGGAAAAGGACCGCCCCGTCCAGCCGAGGGAGGGTTGTGACGGGGCCTACCCTCTCTCCCGGACTCCCTGGCCAAGGAATCTACATCCCGGTCTCCATCTCCTGGGGTGAGTCTGTCCACTCTTGTCAAGCTTTGATAGACTCAGGGGCGGCTGGGAACTTTATGGATATTCACTTCGCCCAAAGCATCAATATTCCGACTGCACCTCTTGAAGTCCCACTGTCTGTGTCTGCCCTCGATGGCCAAGCGTTAGGTGATGGAAGAGTCACCCAAGTTACTTCTCCAGTTTTCCTCCAGTCTCAAGGTCACAAGGAAGAAATATCCCTGCACCTGATTCCTTCACCTGAGTTCCCAGTTATTCTAGGCCTTCCTTGGCTTACTCGCCACAACCCTCGCATAGACTGGGTAACAAGCCAGGTTGTGGAATGGGGCCCTGCATGCCATGCCTCTTGCCTGCTCTCTAGCTCTCCTGTGTCTCCTGCCGAGCCCCCTGATCTCACCGAGTTATCTCAAGTTCCCACAGAGTACTGGGATCTCAAGGAGGTATTCAGCAAGAGCAGGGCCGCCGTTCTTCCTCCGCACCGGGCCTATGACTGTGCCATCGACTTGCTCCCTGGGACTACCCCTCCTCGTGGCAGACTGTTTTCACTCTCTCAGCCAGAACGCAAGGCCATGGAGGAATACCTCAAAGATGCCCTGGTCTCTGGGTTTATTCGACCCTCCACTTCACCTGCTGGAGCCGGCTTCTTCTTTGTCGGCAAGAAGGATGGGGGGCTCCGACCATGTATTGATTACAGGGGCCTGAATAAGATCACTGTGCGCAACCGATATCCCCTTCCGCTGATGTCCACAGCTTTCGACCTGCTCCAAGGCGCCACCGTCTTCACCAAGTTGGACCTACGGAACGCATACCACCTCATCCGTATCCGACAGGGAGACGAGTGGAAGACTGCCTTTAACACCCCGTCTGGGCACTACGAATACCAGGTGATGCCCTTCGGACTCACCAACGCACCAGCTGTTTTTCAGGCCCTAATCAACGACGTCTTAAGGGACATGATTAACCTATACGTTTTTGTCTACCTCGACGACATCCTTATCTTTTCCAAGACCGTGCAGGAGCACCGCCACCATGTCCGCCAGGTTCTCCAGAGGCTGCTACAGAACAATCTGTTCGCCAAGGCCCAGAAATGCGAATTTCATGTTCCCGAGGTCTCCTTTCTGGGATTTATTGTACGGACAGGCCAACTCCAAATGGACCCTGCCAAGACCCTGGCCGTCCGGGATTGGCCTACTCCCAAGTCCGTTAAGGAGGTTCAGCGGTTCTTAGGATTCGCTAACTTCTACCGCAAGTTCATCAGGAACTTCAGTTCTGTGGCAGCACCCATGTCAGACCTCACCAAAGGGACAGGTGGATCTTATGGCTGGTCTCCTCAGGCAGAAAAGGCGTTCAAAGACCTCAAGGACCGCTTCTGCACGGCACCCATTCTGGTTCTCCCGGACACCTCCCAACCATTCATCGTGGAGGTGGACGCCTCGGACAGTGGTGTCGGCGCGGTGCTCTCTCAACGTTCGGAAGGAAAGCTGCACCCCTGCGCTTACTTCTCCCACCGCCTGAGTCCTGCTGAGTCCCGGTACGATGTGGGGGATCGAGAACTGCTAGCGGTCAAACTGGCCCTTGAGGAGTGGAGGCACTGGCTGGAGGGAGCACAACATCCATTCCTGGTTTGGACTGACCACAAGAACCTGGAGTACCTCCAGCAAGCCAAGAGACTGAACCCTCGACAGGCTAGGTGGGCCCTGTTTTTCAGTCGGTTTGACTTCACCCTCTCATACCGCCCCGGCTCCAAGAACACCAAACCTGACGCACTGTCCAGACTGTTCTCTGCCACTAACAGGGAGAATGAAGTCGGGCCTATTATCCCTGTGTCCCGGATTGTGGCCCCTGTCCGCTGGGGTATTGAGGAGGCTGTCCGACGAGCCCAACGCCAGGACCCCGGTCCTGGGACGGGGCCACCAGGCCTCTTGTACGTCCCACATCAAGCCCGGGCCAAGGTTCTCCAGTGGGGTCACTCTTCCCCTCTCACCGCCCACCCGGGAGCTCGGAGGACCCTGGACTTCCTGAAAAGACGCTTCTGGTGGCCTAACATGGAGAAGGAAGTAAGGTCATTTGTCCTGTCCTGTGAGGTTTGCACCAGAACCAAGAACCCACGACAGCGTCCCCAGGGTCTCCTGCATCCTCTGACCATTCCCCGGCGTCCCTGGTCCCACGTGGCAGTCGACTTTATCACGGGTCTCCCTGAGTCACAAGGTAACACGGTCATTTTGGTCTTAGTTGACAGATTCTCCAAGGCCTGCCGCTTCATACCACTGTGCAAACTCCCCTCTGCTCTTGAAACTGCGAAACTTTTGTTTAATCATGTCTTCCGAGTCTTTGGTCTTCCACAGGACATCGTCTCAGACCGAGGGCCCCAGTTCTCCTCCCGAGTGTGGCACGGGTTCTGCAAGGTCATCGGAGCCACTGCCAGCCTCTCCTCTGGGTTTCACCCACAGTCCAATGGTCAGACGGAGAGGCTCAACCAGGACCTGGAAACCACCCTGCGAGGCCTGGCTATGGATAACCCGACATCGTGGAGCACCTGGCTGCCATGGGCGGAGTACGCCCACAACACCCTGCAGTCATCGGCCACCAAGCTGTCGCCATTCCAGTGCCAATTCGGGTTCCAGCCACCTCTGTTCCCGGACCAGGAGGAGGACGCGGGGGTGCCCTCGGTCAACCAATATGTGAGACGGTGTCGCAAGACCTGGAGCAAGGTCAGGAAGACCCTCATACAGACCTCCAGAACCAACCAGACTCAGGCCAACCGCCATAGAAGACCTGCACACGCTTTCCGCCCTGGGCAGCGTGTTTGGGTGTCCACTAAGGACCTTCCACTGCGGGTGGAGAACCGCAAGCTTGCTCCTCGCTACATTGGCCCCTTCAAGGTGGTGCGCAGGGTGAACCCTGTCTCCTACCGGCTCCAGTTGCCCCGGACTCTGAGGATCAACCCCACTTTCCATGTTTCCCTGTTACGGCCCGTACTGACGTCTACGTATGCCCCTGCCCCTAGGAACCCCCCACCCCCCCGCATCTTCCAGGGGCAGACTGTGTTCACTGTGAATCGCCTGCTTGACTCCCGCCGGGTCCGCGGCGGGTTGCAATATCTGGTGGATTGGGAGGGCTATGGTCCTGAGGAGCGCTGCTGGGTTCCTGCTCGGGATGTCCTTGATAAAGAACTATGTCGGGACTTCCATTCGGCCCATCCGGATCGCCCTGGGAACGTCAGGAGACGCTCCTAGAGGGGGGGGTCCTGTTAGGACTAGGACTGTTTTGGCCTCTAGAGGCCGCTGTTATTTCCTTTTCATGTCGTGTTTATTTTGGCCTCTAGAGGCCGCCACTGTTCCTGTGTTTTGTGTTTGTGTTAATTGCCTAATTATCTTCACCTGTGTCCTTAATTAGTTTGTCTATTTATACCCCTGAGTTCAGTCCTCTTGTCACGGAGTCTTTGTGCTGTTATGTTTATCTCCAGTTTCCTTTGTACTGTGTTTTTTGATCTTCTTAGCTTTTGAATTTTTGCACTTTGCTTTTCTTTTGGATTATACTCTTTGGTTTTTTTTTTTGTCTTTTGTTTTGCCCTGTATATAGTGTATATAGTTTAAATAAACCTTTTGATTCTTTTTCTACTTCCGCCTCACGCCTCTGCATTTGAGTCATCCCCCTGGTGGCCTAGTGGGGGTTTGCTGGATTATCACACCAACGAACCAGGTTCGAATCCCAGCAAAACCCTAACAGACTGAGACAAGACCAATACTTGGAAGGGTTGAGACCAAGTCAAGACCAGAGTGTACAGAGACTGAGACAAGACTAAGTCTTTGAAGGTTTGAGACCAATTCAAAACAAAGGCAGGGTGAGACCAAGTCAAGTTCAAAACCAGAGTGCATCAAGACTGAGACCAACCAAGTCTTTAAAGGGTAAAGACCAAGTCAGGACAAGACAGAGTCAAGACCAGGGTGTATTGAGACCAAGAGAAGACCAAGACTTTGAAGGGTTGTGACCAAGTCAAGGCCAAGGCAGGGCGAGACAGAGTCAAGACCAGGACCAGAGTGTACAGAGACAAGACTAAGACTTTGAAGGGTTGAGACCAATTCAAAACAAAGGCAGGGCGAGACAGAGTTAAGTTCAAAGCCAGAGTGCATCAAGACTGAGACCAACCAAGTCTTTGAAGGGTTAAGACCAAGTCAGGATAAGACAGAGTCAAGACCAGAAACAGAGTGTACAGAAACAAGACTAAGACTTTGAAGAGATGAGACGAAGACCAGAGTGTATTGAGACCGAGACAAGACCAAGACCACCTAAACCGACACCAAGTCAAGACCAGGACCAAAGGGTATCAAGACCAAGGCAGGGCAAGACTGAGTCAAGATCAGGACCACACCAGTGTGTGTGAAGGGGGCAGGGAAGGTTGACAAGCTGTTAACAGTAACAAAAATTTCAAATTAGAAATGAGTCACGTTATTGGTTGCACTTGAAGCAGGAAGTTTTACATCCAGTCACAATAATGATGTTATTAAATCAATCAGACAATGCACAGGCAACTTGGTGAAATTCCCACAGTTGTGGTCTTGATTGGTTTTGAAATAAAATCCTGAATCCTGTATGCCTGAGACTTCAACAAGACGGAGTAAAAATGCGGTCGATTTTGTGATGAAACTCAAGAACTACAACATGATTTCTGTATGTTATTGGTACAAGAGACAGGAAACATTTCCAGATTGTTCGTAAATCTTTGTTTATAGCTGCTTTAACATAATCTGCTTTAAATGTAGTCCAAAATGGTTAAAAAGCACAAAGTTTCATTCATTAATAAATTGAAATTTGAGATCATTGGAGTGTTATAAGAGGAAACACAGCAGGACCTGCATTTATTGATACACCCATCATGGTGTATAAGAACAGAAGATGCACAGACTTGAATAAAAATCATAAAACATACGTAAGTGTACCAAAAAAAGCCGACATAAACCTGTGTCAGACAAAAGTGTTATTATATTTCATATAACTCATCAGGAATAACAGAGCACTTCAGATGAGTGTGTCAAGGCCAGCTGGGCAATTACACACACACACACACACACACACACACACACACACACACACACACACACACAGATAGACACTGAGCATGAGATTTAGAGAAGTAGACAAATGTTTAAAAGACAAGATTTATGGCTGTGTTCTTGTATAAACGTCCCTGACATCGCCTGAGCGTCCGACTTTACCTTTAAGAGCGCGTTTATCAGCTGTGTTATCTAACGCTCGCCTCATTAGCTGCCTGTTTATACTCTGTCTCTCACTCTGTCTATTTCTCCCTCTCTCATTGATGTATTCATGCTTTTCACTTGTATCCCAGCTTTAATCACTGCCGCATGTTTCGATGACGAAACCTAGTCCGCAGACTGAAAACGACTTTGAGTACGTTGCCTGCTATAAATGGACGTGTGATTTTTCACGTTATTGTTCATATAACCACAGTCTTGTATTTGAGTCACTAAACCTCGAGTCCAGTCTCGAGTCCCCAGTGTTCAAGTCCAAGTCGTGAAAGAAAATTTCAAGTCGAGTCCGAGGACAAGACTCCAACCGCACCATTTGACGGTGGCTGTTGCTGCCTTTATGTGAAACCGTCTCTGCTACTGTGTCAGACCAACGATACTTGCTTGACTGCCCCATTTTAATTAATAGGCTACAGATAAAAAGCTTGTTCATTGCTCAGCAAGCCCTGCCCACTATCAACAGGGCAAATAACATGAGAGAGGGTTAACACTAGCTAGCCTAGTTCATCAGTCAGCAAGCAAGCCCCGCTATCAACAGAGCAATGAACATAGTGTGTCATTTACTTCTCTGGGTGGAGTCTTACCAAATGACGATTGAAGTTCAAGGTTGTCCCCATCATCTCCTCGGTAGTTCTTCTACATATACAACCCCAATTCCAAAAAAAGTTGGGACAAAGTACAAATTGTAAATAAAAACGGAATGCAATTATGTGGAAGTTTCAAAATTCCATATTTTATTCAGAATAGAACATAGATGACATATCAGATGTTTAAACTGAGTAAATGTATCATTTAAAGAGAAAAATTAGGTGATTTTTAAATTTCATGACAACAACACATCTCAAAAAAGTTGGGACAAGGCCATGTTTACCACTGTGAGACATCCCCTTTTCTCTTTACAACAGTCTGTAAACGTCTGGGGACTGAGGAGACAAGTTGCTCAAGTTTAGGGATAGGAATGTTAACCCATTCTTGTCTAATGTAGGATTCTAGTTGCTCAACTGTCTTAGGTCTTTTTTGTCGTATCTTCCGTTTTATGATGCGCCAAATGTTTTCTATGGGTGAAAGATCTGGACTGCAGGCTGGCCAGTTCAGTACCCGGACCCTTCTTCTACGCAGCCATGATGCTGTAATTAATGCAGTATGTGGTTTGGCATTGTCATGTTGGAAAATGCAAGGTCTTCCCTGAAAGAGACGTCGTCTGGATGGGAGCATATGTTGCTCTAGAACCTGGATATACCTTTCAGCATTGATGGTGTCTTTCCAGATGTGTAAGCTGCCCATGCCACACGCACTAATGCAACCCCATACCATCAGAGATGCAGGCTTCTGAACTGAGCGCTAATAACAACTTGGGTCGTCCTTCTCCTCTTTAGTCTGAATGACACGACGTCCCTGATTTCCATAAAGAACTTCACCTTTTGATTCGTCTGACCACAGAACAGTTTTCCACTTTGCCACAGTCCATTTTAAATGAGCCTTGGCCCAGAGAAGACGTCTGCGCTTCTGGATCATGTTTAGATACGGCTTCTTCTTTGAACTATAGAGTTTTAGCTGGCAACAGCAGATGGCACGGTGAATTGTGTTCACAGATAATGTTCTCTGGAAATATTCCTGAGCCCATTTTGTGATTTCCAATACAGAAGCATGCCTGTATGTGATGCAGTGCCGTCTAAGGGCCTGAAGATCACGGGCACCCAGTATGGTTTTCCGGCCTTGACCCTTACACACAGAGATTCTTCCAGATTCTCTGAATCTTTTGATGATATTATGCACTGTAGATGATGATATGTTCAAACTCTTTGCAATTTTACACTGTCGAACTCCTTTCTGATATTACTCCACTATTTGTCGGCGCAGAATTAGGGGGATTGGTGATCCTCTTCCCATCTTTACTTCTGAGAGCCGCTGCCACTCCAAGATGCTCTTTTTATACCCAGTCATGTTAATGACCTATTGCCAATTGACCTAATGAGTTGCAATTTGGTCCTCCAGCTGTTCCTTTTTTGTACCTTTAACTTTTCCAGCCTCTTATTGCCCCTGTCCCAACTTTTTTGAGATGTGTTGCTGTCATGAAATTTCAAATGAGCCAATATTTGGCATGAAATTTCAAAATGTCTCACTTTCGACATTTGATATGTTGTCTATTGGCCCTTTTCCACTACCCTTTTTCAGCTCACTTCAGCTCACTTCAGCCCGACACGGCTCGTGTTTCGACTACCTTAGAGCAGCACGACTCAGCTCGCTTCAGCCCTGCTTAGCACCCAAAACTCGCACGGTTTTGGAGTAGGGCTGAAGCGAGCCAAACCGAGCCGAGTGGGGCTAGGGGCGTGAGGAGACACTCCCCTGTGCACTGATTGGTGAGGAGGAGTGTCCTCACATGCCCACACACGCCCCGCGAGCACGCTGGGATCTGTAAACACCGTAAACCCGGAAGAAGAATAATTACGAATTACGAGAATTTCTGAAGCCTTATGCGCCTCGCCTCATCTATACACTCTTGCCAGTATCTGTCCGCGTTGTCAGTGACAACAAGCCACAGCACCAAGACCAGCAACACTAACGACTCCATGTCCTCCATGTTTATTGTTTACTATCCGGGTTGTGAGACTACCGCTTAAAAGATCACTGATGTCACTGTTTGCGCCGCCTAACGACATCACGTGACGTCCACCCACTTTCGCTAACTCCACCCAATGTGTCCACCCACTTCCAGCCAGCTTGACTCAGCCCAACTCAGCACGGCATGGCTCAGCCCAACTCAGCCGCGTTGGTAGTGGAAAAGCGGCATATGTTCTATTGTGAATACAATATCAGTTTTTGAGATTTGTAAATTATTGCATTCCATTTTTATTTACAATTTGTACTTTGTCCCAACTTTTTTGGAATCAGGGTTGTAGAACACATAGCAGTGCATTTTTTTCCCACTGCACGAGAAGTCTGTCTAAGCAAAGCGGCCAATCCTAGGGACTTCTCTCCAGGCATCTTAGCGCCATTAACGTTAGTTTGTTCCTGAACATGATGTATGAACAGGTGAATGTGCATTCTCTTGCACGAAATTAGTCTAAAAATTAATGTAGATATAAATATCTTATGCCAAATTATTATGACGTTACAAAAAATAGTCCTCGTCTCCAATTTACGAGTCCCAAGTCCGAGTCATCAGTGCTCAAGTCCAAGTCAAGTCACAAGTCCTTAAAATTAGGGCATGAGTCAGATTCGAGTCCGAGTCCTGGACTCGAGTACTACAAGCCTGTTTAACCACACGAGCCACGCGTTAATTTTTCCATGGCGTTTCTCGCAACAAAAGACGAGTGTATAGACTTGCGAATGGTTTAACGTTTACTTGAGCGTCTTGACATTTCACCGAAACTACCAAGTACTTGTTTTCGCTTTTTACAAATTCAAATTGATCGTACTGAATTTTTACAGTCTGACAGATGAAGTCGTCACACTGCAAGTTCATCGTTCATCAAATAAGATGCAGAGCGTGACACGTTTGCATGGCAGCATGGTCTCGTCACGTCGAGGTCGAGCAGTCCATATGTTCCATCTGTTTGAATTTGTAAATGAATGTGGCTGTTATGGAAATGACGCTCGCCTGCCTCCCTCGCTTTGGCTTCTTTGTCGTATTGAAACGAACAAAAGAAAAACAGAACCAACCCCCCCCGAAGGTTTCCAGCTTGACTGCGAAAGCAGTGGTTTGTTTGATTCAGCTTTGCTACATGCATGAACACGTGAACACACGCATCTCACGTACACATTCAAGGACATGCTTTGTGTTTGTTTGGAAGAGCTCAGATTATCAGAAAGTACATCAAGCTCTGGCAGTGATGTACACTCCTATGTGTGTACGTGGCCGGGTGTTTAGACTCATCTTCCACTCTCTCGCTCGTCTAAATGTACATTTCTCTCCAGAGTGCAGACACAGAGCAGAGAGAATCGCCGAGTGATGGATGCCTTATTTCCCGTTCTGACAGGACTTTACTGAAATTCACACCTTTTTGCAAACAGTGGGATTCCCAAGAGATGACTGAATTGTTTAATTCTGACGTACACTTTTTTAAAAATCATATTTATTTAAAGTTTTGCCACTTTTGAAATTCACACATAGTCACAATTTATTAAAGTGTGTGTGACAGTTAATACATTTAGCGTCCCAGTCGTTGCATTAATATTTCCGTGTCTGTTTAACATTTGGCCACTTTCACAAACCCTTACACACACACGCGCACGCACACACACGTTAGAGTTCCAGGCACTTATTTCCTCCATGAACCGGGCTTCCCTTCCTAAAATGTCCGTTTCTCCTTAGTTACAAAATATTGTGACTAAAAATATTGGCACTGCTTCATTCACTTCCTAATATGTAAATCTTAGTATTTAAATCCTATTCCATCACCATCCGAAAGGTTTCACGAATTTTAAATCATTATTAAAAAAAGGGGGGGCGGGGGGGGAGCCATAGCCTAATGGTTAGAGAAACAGCTTTGGGACCAAAAGGTTGCTGGTTCAGTTCCCTGGACCAGCAGGACTGGCTTAAGTGCCCTTCAGCAAGGCGCCTACCTCCCAACTGTTCTGGCAAGAGTGGTGGCATACCTTGTGTCTGATTAGCCAAAGGAAAACTGATGATGATGCAGATTATCAGTTCGGGCATTGAACCCGACTGACCGACCGATTTAAAAAAAAAAAACGCACAGTATTTGCTGTTCCCATCGGTTACTGTCATGTAAATATTCTGAAGCTGTAATCAAAATAATTTCATGTCCTCTATTCACAGCAAATTTGTCCTGAGAGGACCGGCCAGTTTGGACACCCCTACTTTTTTTCATAGTTTTTTCTGTATTTTGTATTTTCAACATTATAGAACGATACTGAAGACATCAAAAGTATGAAATAACATATGGAACATATATGGAATTATGTGGTCAACAAAAAAAGTGTTAAAGAAACAAAATACGTTTGATGTTTTAGATTCTTCAAAGTATCCAGTGTTTACCTTGATGTTTTACACACTATTGGCATTATCTTAACCAGCTTCATGAGGTCGTCACCTGGAATGCTTTTCAATTAACAGGTGCCTCGTCAAAAGTTAATTCGTGCAAGTTCTGTTTGAGATCAAACTGTAAATAGTAAATAATAAAAATATAGTAAATAACCCTATTCCACAACTGTAATCAGTAATCCATATTAGGTCAAGAACCACTCAAGTAAGTAAAGAGAAACGACATCCATCATTACTTTAAGACAGGAAGTGTCTTTTTTTTAAATTAATAAAAATAAAGAAAAACTTTAATTAGAAGGTGCGTCCAAACTTTTCACTGGTACTAGTACTTCGACAGGTAGTTGAGTGTGTTGAGCAAATTCAAGCTGTTTGAGTAACATCTGGAATTTGCTGGAAGATCTTCCATGAGCCAGTGTGAATACGGAGTGATATTTTTTATTCACATTTAATTTAATAATGAAGCAAATAAATGTTAAAAGCAGAAGGAGGCTAAACCTAAACCTAGGAGCAGGATTTGAACTTCTGAACTGTTGAACCATCAGTGCAATAACTGTTAGTGACTGTTTCCGATATTAGAGTAAGACTTTAGTGTTCACTCCAGGAACTTGGCAGCTTTGGACGATAATTTTTGCTTCCTGTTATTGGTAGCGCTATGAGCTCAAGGCTTATTTCAAAGCAAAGCATTTTAATATTTTCAGTCCACCATTTTTGCCTCGTTCTTTGAGTTCATTTTAACCCAGTTGGATTCCTGGGACATTTTACAGTACGATTAGATTTTTTAAATTAGTTGTTAGCTGTGTACATTAGATCACAATCCCACAGTGAATAATGGATCATATATAATAAAAATGTAAAAGTTTATATGTAATGTTTGGCATTTGAATCTGAACTGTGTTTTATCTGAGTAACAAGCACGGTGCACAGAAAAGTTGGAGCCCTTTTGTTCAAATCAAAAACCGACTAAACTTAGTTTTGTCTTCTGTCCTTTTGTGTAATTTGTACTTCGATTAGAGAATAAAATTGACCGTAGGTGTGAATGGTTGTCTGTGTCTGTATGTCAGCCCTGTGATGACCTGGCGACTTATCCAGGGTGTACCCCGCCTTTCGCCCGTAGTCAGCTGGGATAGACTCCAGCTTAGACCCCGAAGCCGTTTGTTTTCAGGATAATGGCTGGCTGATGAAATTATTGGCTGGCTAGCTGACTCAGCCAAAACCTTAATGGCTGCTGCAGCCACCAAAATGTTTATGGCTACAAATGGCTGATACTGGACGTCACTGTGTGGCATATATCCGGGCGAATGGAGCAAACAAATGGGGGGAATAAATAGCAAATTACCACAGGTCCCCCTGGTCTCTTACTTCATTGTAAATATAAATCTAGCAAGATTGTAGTTCAATGCTAATAATAAGCTAATCTGGATTGTTCGAGGAAGGCATCTAGCTATCTACTCTCACTAGCAATGACCAGTGAAGGACTGGCAGCTATCTTACTATCATGAAAGTAGAGTGGTGGAGTACTTTTTTTTTTTATCAATCTCAAAGTATGTGAAACAAACAAACAAAAAAAATACCTTTACACTTTCCCTCAGCAGCGGCAAAGAATGCAGCCATCTCGTCGATATCGGAGTCGATTGATGCTCTGGGTGGGTTCCCGGGTTCCCCAGTGTATCGTGGTAACGGTGTGAGGGGCGGGAAGCCAGACAGGTAGTCACAACGGCAAGCTTGTGGTGGCTCTCTGTGCTGTGATATCAGTTCTAAATCTCTACAGTGTATGCCTATACGTCTCTATTGTGTTACTACTAGTGTGTACAGTTGATCATGTTTGTGTCACTTTTCTTGTAGCTCATGATGTGGATAAACCCCTTATTTGATGTACACAATTCTTAGTGGCTCAGCCAAATTTTATTAGATAGCGGCTCAAATTGGCTTACAAAATTATTGGCTGGCGGCGGCTCAAATTCTAAATGGCGGTTTTAGCGGCGCCTGGCGGCGGCTTCGGGGTCTACTCCAGCTTGCCTGCGACCCTGTAGAACAGGATAAAGCAGCTAGTGATAATGAGATGAGATTAGATGAATTTCTTACTGACTTAGAGAATAAATTACTTAATAAAATGACTGACTTAGAGAATAAATTACTTAATAAATGACTGACTTACTAACATACTGACTGACTGATTTACTTACTAACTTACCAACTGAATTGCTAACTGACTTCCTAAATGACTGACTTACTAACATACTGACTGACTGATTTACTTACTAACTTACCAACTGAATTGCTAACTGACTTCCTAAATGACTGACTTACTAACATACTGAGTGACTGATTTAATTACTAACTTACTGACTGAATTGCTTACTGACTTAAAGAATGACATAGAGAATAAATTACCTACTAAATGACTGAGAGAATAAATTACTTCCTGAATGATCGACTTGCTAACATACTGACTGACTGATTTACTTACTAACTTACCGACTGAATTGCTTACTGACTTCCTAAATGACTGACTTACTAACACTTGCCTGCGACCCTGTAGAACAGGATAAAGCGGCTAGAGATAATGAGATGAGATGAGATTAGAGAATATGTGCTCCGTTTATCAACTTTCATTTCCTCCTCCAAACACAAAATACGGTGGAAAAGTCTTCGGCACATGTAAAGAAATGCTGGAGACCAAAAATGGCTTAAAAAATAATGAAATGAAACGTTTCAACATTAAAAAACATACTATAAACAGCAGTAAGCTGTAATAAATGAAACGAAGTCAAGATTTGGTGTGAGACGACCCTTTGCTTTAAAAAAAAAATAGTAGTCTGAGGTACAGTGAGTGCAGTTTGATAAGGAAATGATCTGTAGGTTTTACTGAGCATCTTACAGAAGCAGCCCCAGTTCTTCTGGACACTTTGACTGACTGTCACACTCGCTTCTTCATTTTGCACCAAAACCCAGCAGCCTTCATTATGTTTTCTTTTTTTAATCTGAAACGTGCTCTCTTATGGAATATGCTGCTCGGATACGAACTTTTTTTTTTTCCTGTAACATTTAACCCTTTGATGCAAAACATGGGTCAAAAGTGACCCGGCTGAGTTTTTATCTTCTATATCTTTGCAATAAATTCATTCCATCATTCAGCATTCAATATATTCCTCAATTAACTTGTTTTTGATCATCATACATCCTTATTTTATTTTTTCTTTTCTTACTTTTTGAATAAAAACCCTTTTTGTATCACTACCCTTCTAATGCACAACATGGGTCAAAAACGACCTGCATTCATTTTCCAGGTTATTTCATGTATGGCTGAGTGTTTCTATGATCTACTTTTGAAATAAATTAATTTTGTCATTTACTTTTCCAAATATGCAGTAAATATCTTTTTTTTTTTTTGTTCAGCACAAATCATCATTTTTATTTTTCCTTTCTTAAGTTATGAACAAGCACAGCTTTTGTAATTCTACATCAAGTTTACACACATGGGTCAGAACCGACCCGCATGCATTTACTCCAGCGTTTGGTGGGAACTGTGAATTGTGCTTGTGTCAGACATTTCACAGCTCAGCACAGCGCCCTTTGCCCATCTAATACATGCAAGTAATGTTTTTCAATTGTTCTAACATTACCTTAGAAAAAAATTGATGTTTAGGTTACCTTGAGTGAGTAGATTACTTGTCAGAAAGTTACAAGTAATCACTATTAGCTACCGAGCTGTTGACATATTCTACTTTAGTTAGCTAATTTTATTGTAGTTGGCTTAGCTAACGACATAGTTAATAAATAAATAACTGGCCCCATTCACTGCTAAAGTAATTACTTGAAACAAATTATTATTATAGTATTAAGACATTTAATTTTAAGTCACACTTAGATGACCCATGTGTAGTAATATAAAAAGTATTTTTGTTCATAAAGTAGGAAAGAAAAAATTAAATTAATGATTAGTGGTAATTAAAAACAAGATATTTAAAGAATACTTGGAATATTCAATCATTCAAAAGATAAAGAAAAACTCAGTCAGCATGAAATAACCTGGAAAATGAATGCGGGTCATTTTTGACCCATGTTGTGCATTAGAAGGGGTGCGCATGTGTTTTGCATCAAAGGGTTAATTTTGTTCTGGAAAACAAACATCGGGACTCTAAAATGTTTTTGTATTGACTTGATAATGTAGAAGTCATCAAATAGAAAGTCTGTATGGAAAAAAAAAATAAGGTGCCAAGACTTTTGCACAGCACTGTATTTTAGCGTAAAAGTAATCTCATCTCATTATCTGTAGCCGCTTTATCCTTCTACAGGGTCGCAGGCAAGCTGGAGCCTATCCCAGCTGACTACGGGTGAAAGGCGGGGCACACCCTGGACAAGTCGCCAGGTCATCACAGGGCTGACACATAGACACAGACAACCATTCACACTCACATTCACACCTACGGTCAATTTAGAGTCACCAGTTAACCTAACCTGCATGTCTTTGGACTGTGGGGGAAACCGGAGCACCCGGAGGAAACCCACGCGGACACGGGGAGAACATGCAAACTCCACACAGAAAGGCCCTCGCCGGCCACGGGGCTCGAACCTGGACCTTCTTGCTGTGAGGCGACAGCGCTAACCACTACACCACCGTGCTGCCCACAACGAAAGCTGAACATTTAAATAATATTGGTGGGCGCTGAGTGGTCTATCAGATATACTCCATTCAGCTGAATGGAATATATCTGATATCCCATGAAAAAAGCCAGCCAATATTATTATTATTATTATTATTATTATTACACATACACTTTCCATGGAGCAATCGTAGATTTTACAAAAAGTTAAGAACGGGGGTTACTTACCAAATTTTCGATGTCCATTGGTATGTTTTTCTCGCATGAAGAATATCTAATGAAGTTTTGGTAGCCTTTCGGGTGTTCACCGCGTCTTTCTCTTTCAAAATTCTCTCAAAATCTTCCATATTTAACGAAGTAAACCTGGCGGCCATGTTTGTTTGCGAATTGACGCAGTCGCTCTAGTGCGGAAGCTTTACGTGTAATACGTGTCTTATGGCATTTTCAATTCACTGCGACAGTTTACTGTGGGCGCCGCCGGCGAACAAAGAAATGGTTGTGTGCATGCACAGTACTTTCTCATTGGATATTCGCATCAGCTCCGACGTGTGACGACATGTTGTCTTGACAACCATACAATATCGTAAACCATATTCAACGCTCATTCTCCATTGGGTATCGTGACATAATACACATTGGATAAGCGGTATGCTAACAATATTGCATGCTATCAAACCAAATCAATGAAACCTGCTTGAAGGGAATAGAACACGTTTTTATTCCATCGAAAAAGCGTCCTGTCTGTATGATAATTGAAGATGTTTACTGCATATGTCCCTTCCTCAAATTCCATGCTGTGAGCTCCATTCAAAAAGAAAAGCCATTAACACTTGTAGCCATGAACTAACCATTAATGATTAAGCACTAAAAGGTAACTTGTGGCCATTTGGTCATGTTAGTTGCTTATTTAGACTATTGTAAGCTCTGATTTATGAAACTGGACCTTTGCAACGTTTACACACACACAGCCAGATAATCCAAGAGTGAATCATTTTCCATGTTCAAGTTGTTTGTTGGAGTAATTTGTATATTGCAGGCAGTGTTGTAGTTGAGTCACTAAACCTCGAGTCCAAGTCCAGTCTCGAGTCCCCAGTGTTCAAGTTCGAGTCAAGTCCAAGTCATTAAAAAAAATTTCGAGTCGAGTCCGAGAACAAGACTCCAACCGCACCATTTGACACGGTGGCTGTTTTGGTGCCATTAACGTGGGCTTGTTCCTGAACATGACGTATGAACAGGTGAGTGTGCTTCTCTTTATCAGGGAGTGTGAAGTATTCTGTCAGAGATGGTTGGGAGACGGATGTAAGTGCAGAAGGTGTGTTATACAAGTGAAGACATAAACAATCCAGAACGGCAGGCAAAATCGTAAAACGATGAAACAGGCAATGGGTCAAGCGAGGCACAAACAGGCTATCGTAGACTTGACAGAATCAAAGACAAGAAACAGGAACTCAGGAATCAGGAACCCAAACAAGGAAATAAGGCTCGGTAATGCGTCAGGAACGCAACTCAATATGTTGCAAAGTAAGTGTGTTTTCATAGTTTTTATATAGGCGCGCTGATTGTGCCTTAAAGCGCATATTCTGGACCAATTTCATGTTTTTTAATATGAAAGAATGTCCCTTTACGCACTCATCCAGAAGGGTAATTTTACACAAGGTCATCTGTCTACAGCAGAAAAAAATAAAATAACAAAACGCGTCTGGAAAAATCCCAAGGGAGTCTGGAGCCAGATTCGTGACGTCACCTGCGGAAGCGCCAGCAGGCTGCGAGAGCTTTGCATGGTTTCAGTGCACAGCCTGTGTAGACCAAGTGCTCCCATTTCTCTCTCATTGTCCGATATTTTGGGAAACGATGAGTACTAATCCCATCAAGATTGGTGTTGCTACACCCTCCTACAATACATCTGTTAACCATTTTAATAATTACGTGATAACGTTGAAGAAATTTGCAGAAAACCACCAGGTCGATTTCTCAAACAAACCAGCGCTGACATAGGATTCAGAAGGAGGCGTCCCGCACGCAACGTCACGAAAATCAATGTTTCCCGGGAAATCCAAATGGCAAGTTTTTTCAGAGGCGGACCAATTCACCTCAAATAGCTTGATTTCAACTGAATTTTTCTGGTATTGCGCAAGGTAAACAAATTGCACAGAATGCAGAATGTGACAGATATTTGACCAAAGTTGAATATAAAATAGAAGAATTACACTGATCTTGCTCCTGAATTTACCCGTGATATGCACTTTAATCCTATGCAGGTGCGAGTCGTTTACAGCGCGTGCACGCTGTCCGGAGCGCACCCGAGAGTCTATCTGATGCACGCGCCAAGGCGCACAGGTGTGACACTCTTGCACGAAATTAGTACAAAAATTAACGTAGATATAAATATCTTATGCCAAATTATTATGGCATGGTACAAAAAAAATAAAGAAAAACTCCATGTCCGAGTCATCAGTGCTCAAGTCAAGTCACGCGTCGGACTCGAGTACTACAAGCCTGATTGCAGGTAGCTGAACTTTCACCACACACACTACCGTTCAAAAGTTTGGGGTCACTTTAAAATGTCCTTATTTTTGAAAGAAAAGCACTGTTCTTTTCAGTGAAGATCACTTTAAACTAATCAGAAATCCACTCTATACATTGCTAATGTGGTAAATGACTATTCTAGCTGCAAATGTCTGGTTTTTGGTGCAATATCTCCATAGGTGTATAGAGGCCCATTTCCAGCAACTCTCACTCCAGGCAGATTCTACCGTAACTGGATCCATTAACCACTTGCCCACAAAATAAGAAATTTTTCTTGTCCTTTTTTCAGTGAGGTAATATTTTCAAGATTGAAAATATTTGGTCTTCTAAAACAGCACGTCATTTAAAAATACACCGAGTATATCAATAAAAGATTTTTAAAGAATAAAGTTCTATTTCTTTGACATACAGTATCTGACAGACATAACTCCCATTTTAAAAATCACTTTCATTATCCCTGTTGCTATCGTCAGTGAATTTCTGTCAGATGACCTGACGATAGACTCAGCCATTATGGATCTTTGGTAGTTATCGTGTGGAAGCAGGCTTTATAATTTTTGGGTGTCAACAGATAGAGTTGAAATAGATTAACAGCGAAAAAACTATTTCGTTCACGAGAGAAGCCCACAGTTATTTTTAAAAAATGCTATCGTCAGTCTGTCAGTCAAACGCACCTGACGATAGCAAAATTCAAGCCCTCGCCACGCACATGTTGACTGACGCAAAGAGGAAATTCTACTGCGCGTGATTTTTGTGACAGCAGACATTTACTTCCGGGCAAGACTTGGAGTTCTGACAGCTAGATTTCATCAAATAAATCAAGGTAAGATTTTCAGTCAGCTATCCTGACGATAGAAATTTTTGACGATAGAAACATTGAGAATATATTTGTGCATTCATATTTAAATTTTTCTGGAGGAAAACTATCGTAAGTTGAGATAAATCAGAGCCACTTGCGACCCTTTCAGCCGACAGGCCGTTTCAATGTGTTATTTCCCCGCGAAAGTGACAGTCGTGTCTATCGTCACTGTTCTGACAATTATTGTTGATATTTCAATTTTGAAAATAAATTTTATCTTTTTTATTTCAATATTTTATTTTATTATTTGGTTCTAGTGATGAGGTATTTAATATTATTACTAAATTTGTCAGATGAATAATGTAAGAAACAGTTTTATTGCTATTGTCATCTAGAGTGTCTGTCAGAATATGATGGTCTGTCATGTCAGGCTTTTATTAATTAGTTACCAGGACTACTGTCCTAAAATTTACTGTGAATGTCCAAGACCCCAAATGCTACTAGAAAAACTTAATAGAATGATCAAAATAATCAATTCAGCAATTTAAGGAGGTGGGACTTAACTGGCCTCTGTTATGGTAGAATCTGCCTTCAGTGTTCTAATGGTACAATGTGTTTGCTCATTGCCTCAGAAGGCTAATGGATGATTAGAAAACCCTTGTACAATCATGTTAGCACAGCTGAAAACAGTTGAGCTCTTTAGAGAAGCTATAAAACTGACCTTCCTTTGAGCAGATTGAGTTTCTGGAGCATCACATTTGTGGGGTCGATGGCCAGAAAAATGTCTCGACTATATTTTCTATTCATTTTACAACTTATGGTGGTAAATAAAAGTGTGACTTTTCATGGAAAACACAGAATTGTCTGGGTGACCCCAAACTTTTGAACGGTAGTGTACTCTATGTTCCAACATAATCAAAGTGATATTTCTTTCTGTTCCTGAACGACGCTAATAACATCATGTATCGAGTTTGCATCTAGTTTATTTCAGTCGTTTTCGAAAAGTGCTGTTTGGTGGGGGGGCAATAAGACTCTGAGAGTTAAAAATCTTTGGCATCAACTGTGAACCCAGTCTGGCCAGAGGGACAGAGAAAGGGCTCTATTGTGTAGAGAACGGTGCCTGGTTTTGGTTAGTGCCAAGCAACACACACACACAAAACAGGGCTCAGCTCCCTCTAGAGGTCCATCTGCAGTTCATTTCCTGTTTGAGAAAGTTTATAAACTTTGGGCGGAGTCTGGCAGAGCCATCTGATTGGATGAGAATGCATGATGAAGAAAATCCACATCCATTCTGGTTATTTGTTGACATTGGAGCTTTTTCTACGAACATGCAACGCTTTCGTTCGCTCAAGCTTGCTGGATCGCAAAAGGCCTCCAGACAGCTTTTACGTTTCTCCGTTCCGCGGAGATATTAATCCAGTGCTAAAGTACAGACTCCTTATTAACATCATACTGTCGAATTGGAATCGCGGTGCTTAGATAAGCTTAATATTAGCTTTAGAATGTGTAACAGTGTTTATCAGTAATTACAGATAATTGTGGCGTCAGTATGGGTAATGGTGGGTCATTTTAGTAGCAGCTCGTAGACTGTTGCGCCTACGGAGTTGGTAATTGTTTCCGATATTGGAGCTCGAGATTAGTGGCCACTAGAGAGACTCGGCTATTAGCTAGTCCTGCTATTAGTGGCACTATAGGCTTGTGCTGAGTTCACAGAAACGGCACATTTGAACATTTTCAGTCCGTCCCTTTACTTGACTGAATTCTGTCCAAGTTGTGTTCCTGGGTCCGTCTTTTTTTTTTTTTCTTTTTTTTTTTAAATATGGTTCTGTTCTAACTATTCCACTGAGTCATTTATACATTGCAGGTATATAATGGGACCTGAAACATTTATTATTATTATTATTATTATTATTATTATTACACAATGGCACAAAGATGGTGTGTGTAAGAGAGAGAGAGAGAGAGAGAGCGAGAACTAGGACTATACCCTCTGGCGATAAAGGTAATCATGGGCCTCTCTTTTTTTTTTTTTCTTCTCCCAAAGCAAAAAATGTTTCTACATTAAGCCAACAACTCAAAATTGACTCTGAGGCGATCCGTGTGTGTGTGTGTGTGTGTGTGTGTGTCCCAGCAGGTCGCTTTATTGGGCAACCAAATGAGTTGAACATGACTCTCACGCAGATGTCAGGTGTTCGTAAGAACACAAACACACAGCAGTGCAGCCCATTATAAGCCTGACAACTGAAACATGCCTTTAAAAAAAACACTAGTCTGGTAACCTGAGGCGGTCAACGAAAAAAGTAGACTTAACACACACACACAACACACATGCTTCATGACACCGGAGCAGAATGTATGATTCAGAACTAGTGCATTTGATGTAAGAGAGAAATGTTTTCCAAGCCGCTGTGGGTGTGTGTATGCCTTTTGCGTCGTTCCCTTATTCAGAAAGTGTGTTTGGCAAAAAAAATACAAATAATTGGCGTTAGATTTGTGCACGGTTTCTGTTTCACGATGCGTAAGGAGAAAAATGGGGGTCGTGATTGGGGCTGAAGTGAGTAACGCGTCTCCAGGGGAGGAAGCTGGCTGGAAGACCGAGTTCAGTTTCTGTTTTTTTTTTTTTTAAACAGTATCATGCAACGTGAATAAGCTCTGAGCAAATCACTCACCAAATACTGAGCTTCACCTGGACTCGGCAACAATCTCATTATGAAATAATAAACCTTGAAATCTTTGAAAAGTCTCAATCCACTACTAGTAAATGTTTGTTTCATTGAGTCTAAAAATATTAAGTTGCTTTTCGTTACAGCGAAAGACCTCATTCTGTCGGTTCCTGAGTGGCGCAACATAAAAAATGTTCGCGATGTCATTCAGAGATCACGATTTCGAATCCCAATTGAAGTCACAGGAGCCTAAGAGAGCAAAAATGGCCTGTGCTGTCGGGCAGGGAGGGGTGGTATACGCCCTCTCTCCTGTCAATTACAGTCATGCTAGCCAATCATGAGCTCATGCATACTGATAGCGCAGATAGCACTTTCCTCCGAGTGTGTTTGAAAGCACGTGGTCGGCTGGCGTCGCATGTCTCGGAGGAAGCACATGATGACCTTCACCCTCCCTGGTTAGTAGCTGTTGTGTGATAGGAAGACCAGCCTGGTTAGTGGGAATTCAGGGAGAAAATTGGAGGATAATCCCGATCTGTCAAAGCAATTTGTCATCTTGCGAAGTCACATCAGAGTAATGGAAACTTTGCAAAGCGCCATGACGGTTACCAAGCTGATACTCAGCTCCTCCCATAAATATTCGATAAATACAGTGGTGCTTGAAAGTTTGTGAACCCTTTAGAATTTTCTATATTTCTGCATAAATATGACCTAAAACATCATCAGATTTTCACACAAGTCCTAAAAGTAGATAAAGAGAACCCAGTTAAACAAATGAGACAAAACTATTATACTTGGTCATTTATTTATTGAGGAAAATGATCCAATATTACATATCTGTGAGTGGCAAAAGTATGTGAACCTTTGCTTTCAGTATCTGGTGTGACCCCCTTGTGCAGCAATAACTGCAACTAAACATTTCCGGTAACTGCTGATCAGTCCTGCACACCGGCTTGGAGGAATTTTAGCCCATTCCTCCGTACAGAACAGCTTCAACTCTGGGATGTTGGTGGGTTTCCTCACATGAACTGCTCGCTTCAGGTCCTTCCATGACATTTCGATTGGATTAAGGTCAGGACTTTGACTTGGCCATTCCAAAATGTTAACTTTATTCTTCTTTAACCATTCTTTGGTAGAACGACTTGTGTGCTTAGGGTCGTTATCTTGTTGTATGACCCACCTTCTCTTGAGATTCAGTTCATAGTCAGATGTCCTGACATTTTCCTTTAGAATTCGCTGGTATAATTCAGAATTCTTTGTTCCATCAATGATGGCAAGCCGTCCTGGCCCAGATGCAGCAAAACAGGCCCAAACCATGATACTACCACCACCATGTTTCACAGATGGGATAAGGTTCTTATGCTGGAATGCAGTGTTTTCCTTTCTCCAAACATAACGCTTCTCATTTACCGGTAAACCAAAAAGTTCTATTTTGGTCTCATCTGTCCACAAAACATTTTTCCAATAGCCTTCTGGCTTGTCCACGTGATCTTTAGCAAACTGCAGACGAACACCAATGTTCTTTTTGGAGAGCAGTGGCTTTCTCCTTGCAACCCTACCATGCACACCATTGTTGTTCAGTGTTCTCCTGATGGTGGACTCATGAACATTAACATTAGCCAATGTGAGCAAGGCCTTCAGTTGCTTAGAAGTTACCCTGGGGTCCTTTGTGACCTCACCAACTATTACACTCCTTGCTCTTGGAGTGATCTTTGTTGGTCGACCACTCCCTGGGGAGGGTAACGATGGTCTTGAATTTCCTCCATTTGTACACAATCTGTCTGACTGTGGATTGGTGGAGTCCAAACTCTTTAGAGATGGTTTTGTAACCTTTTCCAGCCTGATGAGCATCAACAACGCTTTTTCTGAAGTTCTCAGAAATCTCCTTTTTTGTGCCATGATACACTTCCACAAACATGTGTTGTGAAGATCAGACTTTGATAGATCCCTGTTCTTTAAATAAAACAGGGTGCCCACTCACACCTGATTGTCATCCCATTGATTGAAAACACCTGACTCTAATTTCACCTTCAAATTAACTGCTAATCCTAGAGGTTCACATACTTTTGCCATTCATATGTAATATTGGATCATTTTCCTCAATAAATAAATGACCAAGTATAATATTTTTGTCTCATTTGTTTAACTGGGTTCTCTTGATCTACTTTTAGGACTTGTGTGAAAATCTGATGATGTTTTAGTTCCTATTTATGCAGAAATATAGAAAATTCTAAAGGGTTCACAAACTTTCAAGTACCACTGCATCTCCTAAAAGCTCGTCGCAAGATCACATTTCCTTTCTTCTTAAACAGATTTTTTAAATGTCTTTTATTAGTCTTGTACATGTCCCGGAGTATGAGCCGTTAGTATAAAAGCAATAACGTATTAGAACGAGCTCATTAATACAAACCTCTCGTTCATGTTACAGCTACTTTCCGAACCATGCAAAAATAACGTATGATTTCTGACCAATCAGATTTGGGGATTCAGCTTTGCTGTGGTTAAATAAATGGTTGTACTGTGGATATACAAGCATTTGGTTGGTGATGCATTTTTCTCCCTGAGTTGGCCTAGTGGCCAGTGTGTCCACCTTTCAACCGGGAGATCATGAGTTCTACTCACAGTCGGGTCATACCAAAGACCTACTGCCATCTGGCAAGACACGCTGCAATACAGACGCGATTAGGGAGTCAAACTCTCGCGGTTACCAGAGGACTAACCGCCCAGTGTAATAGGCGACTATGTAATAGGCTTGAGGCCGAGGGCTATTGAAACAAAGATCGGCGTCGCCCAATGTGCCTTAAGGGCCTGGTTAGTACCAGGACGAGAGACTGCCTGGGAAGACCAGGTCCTGGCACAGGAGGGACTTTGACACCACCACAATGGATTTGAAGTGAAGCAATCAAGATGTGATTGAAGTGTAGACTTTCAGCTTTATCACATTAACTGCTAGGAATTACGGTCGTATTTTTTTTTTTTAATGCCTCCGCCACCTTAAGGTGCAGGAGGCATTATGTTTTCGGGTTGTCCATCTGTCCGTGTGTGCGTCCGTCCCGAAACCTTGTGAATGCGATATCTCAAAGGCTAATGAAAGGAATTTCACCAAACTTTCACCATTTGTGCGCTTTGGGACAAACATGAACTGATTAGATTTTGAGGTTAAAAGGTCACAGGTCAAGATTACTGTGAGGTCAAATGTCCATCCCCAAACCTTGTGAACGCCATATCTCAAAGACTAATGAAAGGAATTTCACCAAACTTTCACCATTTGTGCATTTGGGGACAAACATGAACTGATTAGATTTTGAGGTTAAAAGGTCACAGGTCAAGATTACTGTGAGGTCAAATGTCCATCCCCAAACCTTGTGAACACCATATCTCAAAGACTAATGAAAGGAATTTCACCAAACTTTCACCATTTGTGCACTTTGGGACAAAGATGAAATGATTAGATTTTGAGATCAAAAGGTCTAAGGTCAAGGTCACTGTGAGGTCAAATGTCTGTCCGAAAACGTTGTGAACACAATATCTCCAAGGCTAATGAAAGGAATTTTACCAAACTTTCACCATTTGTGCACTTTGGGACAAACATGAACTGATTAGATTTTGAGGTTAAAAGGTCATAGGTCAAGATTACTGTGAGGTTAAATGTCCATCCCCAAATCACAACTTAATAAGGCATGTAGTCTACCAGGCAGAGGCATCCCCGTCGACGCCGTTGACGTCGAGCTCTATCTAGTTTTTTTTTTTTTACATCGTCCCACCTTTATCACAGGCTTAATTTGACAATAAGCATTTTCATGGCCAGTTATTGTCTGTTTCCTCGTCATTTCATGACAAATTAAGGGGATAAAAGGCTGGAGTTGATTCCAAGTGTTGAAATGGCCTTTGGCAGCTTTTAATGGGAGCTCTCAATACATAGTTTTCACTGACGTCACGGCATTCCGGGGAAAGCCCTCCAGCCGCCATCTTGTGGGTCAGACAAAACGGACCATCGCCATTACCGGCTACGTTATCTCGGACAAATTTATGAAGTTATATAGTCAGTTTTCTAAAATAAAGATCAATGTCGGCAAAATCAAGCAAACAGAAGTATATAGATACATTAGACGACATCTCACGACAACGGTATGCAGCCAAACTGGCCTTGATTGGGGGAATTGACCCCTACGAAGTGGACAAAGATGCATTTTCAAGTGACTATGCAGGGCTGCCAAAGCCTGAAACTGCCAAAGCCTGCTCCAAAGCCTGAAACTGACTTCATCAAACTTTAAAGGCTGTCTGATATACACAACTTTATATATTCTAGCATTAAATAGACTGTTGAATGTTATGCAACCGTAATAAGTTGATTAAACACAAATCAAATCATACAGAATAGACCTAAAATGTTTTTCAAAAATGACCCTTGCGTGAGTGAAGTGACTAGTGTCAAATAGAAACGTGACAAACGAGCGATATTAAGTGTACATTACAATGTAAACGTACACTCAGCGGTTCCAGTTAGGCATTCTCCAGAGATTGTTTACACGATGTTTTGGTTTCCAAAAACAAACTTAAACACAATTGATTGTTTATTTAAACAACTTACCACTTATAAAATGATCGGAGCAGACTTTGCTCTGTTTGGAAGGCTGATAATCCTTGCTGTTGATTCTCGCAAGCCATAGATTTCTCCTTTGTATGCTGAGTTTCTTTGTTTGCTCGCCTTCGTGCTCCCGTACAGTGGGAATTCCATAAAAGCTCCGCTTGATGTCATCATCTGACCTATTACGACAGCCGTGAATACAACAGGTGTGCACCATTGCTAGCTTTAAATAGCCTGCTTGGGTTCTTTTGAAGACTTTGTACTCGCGCGTTACAATGTGTGCTCAGTGACCCGTACGGTAAGCTTGACCCACAAGATGGCCGCCACTAGGGAATCCCCGACTCTGTGACGTCATGTGCAAACTACTGTATGTATATGTGGTCCGAAGAGTGCTGATGCACGTGAAAGAGGCCATTGTTAGGCTGAAAAAACAAAACCAGCCCATCAAAAAGATTGCAGAAACTTTAGGAGTGACCAAATCAACAGTTTGATCCATTCCGAAAGGAAAAGAAGGAATGCACTGGCGATCTCGGCAACATCAAAAGTAGAGGTGGACAGTAACGAAGTACATTTACTTGAGTACTGTACTTAAGTACACTTTTTGAGTATCCGTACTTTATTTGAGTATTATCTTTTCTGGAAACTTATGACTTTAACTTCACGACATTTGAAAGGCAAATATCGTACTTTTCACTCCACTACATTTCTATCAAGGTCCTCGTTACTATGAAGCGGCTTTGAAAGTGGATGTTTTTCCTTTTTTTTTTTTTTTCTAAAACGTGATTGGTTTTTCCGCAGGTGACACTGAGACAGCCTGTCAGTAATCACTAGGATCACGTCACGTCTCACGTCCACAGACTGTATAATATGAAGTTCAGTGATTTCTCAGCAGCTTTATTTAACATGATCAGTTGATGGCAGAACGGAAGGAGGCGGTTCTTCTGGGGAATGCACACACCCATGGCCCATGAACCCATATTTCAGTTTTCTGAAAGGATTAAAGATTCGTTTTGTTTTAAGTGTTTGCTTTGTTTGCTGAAAACGAACCACGTCATGGCCTACAAAAACTCGCCATCCAACCTGCGGAAGCATATTAAGGTATATCAATGTTTTATTCCAAGAGAAAGCTTGCAATGAAGTTGTCTGTGCTTTTAGAGCTAGCGATAACGTTGCAATAGCTATGCAGTCTGGTTAGTCAAATGACTTTCTATGGATTTGCCCGCCAAGTTGCCATCGCTTTGTCCACGGCTAACATTAACACATAGCTAGTCAACTTGGACACAGTTAGCATGTAAAAATGGAGTTACGCTAACATGAATAATGTTAACTTATCTGAAGTGCTTTCAGAAATATGTTTTAGCATAATCTTGCCAAATAAACAATGTAGAAATCTTTCTTTTCTAGTAATGTTAGCTACCTAATATGATTTTGAGTTTGAAAAGAGTTTGCTTGCAGGTCAGGTGGAGCTTCACTGACTAGCTAGCTTAACGTTAAACCACCATGATGGCACAGCATGCGTTCGTTTTGTGAATCCAGTCGGTTGCTTCAGAGGCATTAGGTTTTGTAAACGTTGTGTCAATAATACAACGATGCATTGACAGAAAATGTACTTTTAATACTTAAGTATTTTTAAAAGCAAGTACTTCAGTACTTTAACTTTTAAGTAAAAATTTGACTGGACAACTTTCACTTGTATTGGAGTAACATTTGACCAGTGGGATCTGTACTTTGATTTAAGTAATGAAGTTGGGTACTCTGTCCATCTCTGATCAAAAGACCTGGAAGACCACAGAAGACAACTAAAGTGGATGATCGTGGGATTCTTTCCTTGGTGAAGAAAAACCTCTTTACAACATCTAGCCAAGTCAAGAACACTCTCAAGGAAGTAGACCCATCACTGTCAAAGTCTACAGTCAAGAGACGCCTTCGTGAACAAGAACACTTTATTCATCACACGTACACTCAATTTAACCTCTGCATTTAACCCATCTGAAGCAGTGAACACACACATACCCAGAGCATTGGGCAGCTACACTACAGCACCCAGGGAGCAGTTGGGGGTGAGGTGCCTTGCTCAAGGCCACTTCAGCCCAACCTCAGGCCAAGGCTGCCCCATGTTAACCCAACCACATGTCTTTGGACTGTGGGGGAAACCCATGCAGACACGGGGAGAACATGCACACAGAAAGGCTCCCGTTGGCTGCTAGGCTTGAACCCAGAACCTTCTTGCTGTGAGGCGACAGTGCTAACCACTACACCACCGTGCCACCCAAAATTGAACTTAATAATAATAATAATAATAATAATAATCTTATTTCATCTCATTATCTCTAGCCGCTTTATCCTGTTCTACAAGGTCGCAGGCAAGCTGGAGCCTATCCCAGCTGACTACGTGCGAAAGGCGGGGTACACCCTGGACAAGTCGCCAGGTCATCACAGGGCTGACACATAGACACAGACAACCATTCACACTCACATTCACACCTACGGTCAATTTAGAGCCACCAGTTAACCTAAACTGCATGTCTTTGGACTGTGGGGGAAACCGGAGCACCCGGAGGAAACCCACGCGGACACGGGGAGAACATGCAAACTCCACACAGAAAGGCCCTTGCCAGCCATGGGGCTCGAACCTGGACCTTCTTGCTGTGAGGCGACAGCGCTAACCACTACACCACCGTGCCGCCTGCTACAATATATTGCAAACAAAATTGCAATATGCGCATTACTGTCCTATAACAAAGCCTTCTGCCAAGTTTTGTGAAATTTGTCCAAAAATTGTGAGAGGGGTTGATTTCAGAAGGTGAGTACCCTTTCCTGGGACAGGCGGACATCGCCACGACATAATCCCTCTTCGGGCCTTTTGGCCAGCGGGGGATAAAAAAAAAAAAAAAAACTTCAATGTTTTAGATAGTTCAGTTAGAAGGTTCGGAACCTTCTTGCTGTGAGGCGACAGTGCTAACCACTACACCACCCATGTAAATACAGAGATTTTACCTCAAGATGCGAAGCACTGGTAACACTCAAGAACACTCAAGAAAGACTGGATTAAACTTTGCTAGAAAGCCTGCCCAGTTCTGGAATAAGATTTTTGGACGGATGAAATCAAGAGTATCTTGTATCAGAATGATGGGAAGAGAGAGAGAGAAAGGGCTCATGATCCAAAGCAATCGGTCAAACATGGTAGACATGGGCATGTACGGCTGCCGGTGGAACTGCGTCACCGGTTATAAGTGTTGGTTTGTCCACTTACTTTTGAGCCTGTGAAAATGGATCAACTATGTAAAAAAACTGGCTGTAATTCCTCAATGACTAATGCAGTATTTTTGTTAAACCTCTTGAATTAAAGCTAAACGTGTACACTTCAAGCACATCTTCATGACTTTGTGTCACATCCATTGAGGCGGTAAAAGGCAAAATTCGGTTGCTGTCTATATACTTATGGACCTTGTTGTATTGGGTTTGTATCTTTTTTTTTTTTTTTTTTTTTTATCGCACTTGTTTGAAGATGTTAGGAAAAGCAGATGGAGTATAGGTGAACCTGAGAGTCAGCCCCAAAGCTTCGGCGTCAGTTGCAGTGCACACTGAAAATGCACTCTCACACACATACACACGTCAAGCAAAACTGTCATTCACGTAAACAGTGACTAGCAATGAAATTGCCAGAGTTCAGGACATTTTGCTAAAGAGAAACTAAATGGAGTGTTTGTGTGGTGATGTCTGAGCTTTGTTGGAATTTGTGTTGTATCCCGTGGGGGGACAGAAAGAGTTTTGTTTTTATGATATTTCTGTAATTGTGACATGTCATGTTTGTTATTTGTCAAATGTAATAAAAAACGAGTACCAAAAAAAAAAACCCCGTAAACAGTGACTACCTTGAGGAGTCTCAAATTTAGATTATTTACGTAATTAAGCCTAGTTAAGAGAAATATTTTAAAATGGATATTTTTGGTATTAAATATTTTAAAAATGTATCAATTAATATAACGACAGCAACAGGACTAATATTTGCAAGATAATCATCAGCTGCAGTTTGGTTGTAAACGTATTTCTCCACATTACAGGCAAGTATATAGTACACGGGCGATTGCTCTAAGACAACGAGGGAGGCTCAGCCTCCTCTAAAAATGACGAACATCGTGTAGGATGAATTGCGCTAGGCTTATGTTATAGCCGACCTTATAACATTGCTATTTCAGATCCAGAATCATAGAAATATATGTGCTCAACCCAACTACAGTGCGAAATCATTCCGTTATAACTTTCCCCAGTTCGCCTAGTGTGCGCGTGAGTTTTCCCCCTCGTGACAGCGCGATGCAGTGCAGCCTCAGTGGACTTCAATGGCATTTGGGAGCTATGTGCTTTTCAATATCAAAATGCAAGACGGTTATTGGACAAATGCTGCGAAAACGCTCGCCCACGGACTCCCACGGACTCCCAGCCTCAGTGGACTTCAATGGCATTTGGGAGCTATGCGCTTTTCAATATCAAAATGCAAGACGGTTATTGGACAAATACTGCGAAAACGCCCGCCCACGGACTCCCAGCCTCACAGTGGGAGGGACATGGCAAAGCTTTCCGCGAGGAGACTGGTGATTGGTGAAAGCGGCCGGATATTTTCTTTGATTGACAGCTTGTTTCAAATATAGACAGGCAGCGGTGAATTTCAGTTCAGTCCCATGCGGATTCGCAAGTGCTGTGGTGTATTGTAAGAGATCAGCTTACATACGGTTTCTACCAGCTTTTTTAGTTTGTATATATTATCATTGTAAATAAAGTGTAAATATAGTGTTGTCAAGTTTGCTATCTTAGTTCCAGAAATTTCATTTATTTGAGTGACTGAACTTGAACTTGAGGGGGCTAGTCAGCTAGCAAGAAAGCTGCGCACGGATGCCAAGCATTGCTGATTTAATTTTGGCGAAGCCATTTGCCAGTCTTCCTTTCGAGGAAAAAATTAAAGAGCAGGGTAGACCAACGCCTCAAATTGACTTGGTGAAAAAGGTCGGGAATAATACTCGTTCCTTTCAGCTCTCCTGGTACGAGAAAGTGAATTGGCTAACAGCAAGTGACCCACATCAACAACAGTAAATAGGCTACTTTAGTAATATGTCATGGATGGACCAAAAATATAGAATCTATTTAAAATGTTTATGCTGAGTATATTATATTGGAATATATATTTTTCTGGATACGAATTAAACACAGCTACAATTTGGAAAACATTTTTAAACAAAAACACAGCCGAGAACATTTCACACTACAGACCTGGATTAAAAGTGAAGGGTTATCAAAATTGTCAATAAAACATTTCTCAGTCAAAATAGGTAAAATATAGGGAAAGTGTCATTGAATGAAATGTGTGGCACCCAGCTCTATGTTTGGCTCCCCAAGGTCAGTGCTTGTGCCTATTCCAGAACACTCTGCTGTTACTGCTGAAGTTCCTGACAAAGAGCTGCTTTCAATAATGATCAATTTTTAAACAACATGCCACAATTTTAAAATATAAAATGTTAAAATATGCCCCCCCCAACACCACCATCATGTATATTGGACAGTAGGCTAATGGGGCAAAAGAACCTGTTATTTCACAATTTGTGACGCTGCCAACAATCAGCCAGATCAGAGGCAAGAGTATGGGCAAAATTGATGTGTTTTTTCTTTTTTCTTTTAAAATCTGGAAATATCGTAACCGACCAGCCTCCCCTGTTTGAAAGACTACCAGCCGCCACTGATATAGTACAAGATTTAAAGCTAGACGGCCTTCGATTTCATAAAATCAGTGAAATTTAGTTCCCTCTGAAATTTGGTCGTTGTGATATATGTTTATTTCTGTAATCTCTCACAAAATATCAGGCCATTCTGTGGCTGGGAAGTTATTTAATTTGAGGGGATTCCTGAGCAAATAATGTGCATGAAATCGCTTGCTTCGCGCAGTCAAGTAGACAGAGGAAGTCCGTGTGCGCATGCGCAGGTTTACTTGCTGCTTCTTCTTTTGGGTTTTACGGCAGCTGGCAGCCACAGTGTTGCATTACTGCCATCTACAGGTTTACCCTGACCGTGCACTGACTGTTCCATCATTCTGTCGCTAAACGAACAGCTGATCGCCGATATTCATTAGTGTGGTCCTGCATTTCCTTTCCTTCGCAACATGACGTCTTTTCTTCTCAATTTTCGTGACTGTAGTCGGTCTTTCACATTTCATTCGCATCCTCCATTGTTCTCTTCTGTTTCAAATTTGTGTCCCACAATGCCTTGTGTGAACAGGGAAAGCCCACCATGTGATGCATGACGTAGTATGTTGAATTGGGTCATGGTGAAGCAGGAACAAATAGTGGAGAATTTAGGGCCACGTGGCCGTAAATTCATTAATTGTTTTATTTAAAATAAACGAATAAAATTGAAAGTCTGAATTCGAATTCAGTAGCTTTCGGTCCACTAAACAAAAATAATTGCGTGTCAGGGAAAATTCTTTTTATGACCTACACTTGAAAAATCTGAAAGGCAGTCTAGCTTTAAGGTGAGGATGAGACGAGATCACTGTTCAGTTTCTTCCATGTACAGTGGGGCAAAAAAAGTATTTAGTCAGCCACCAATTGTGCAAGTTCTCCCACTTAAAAAGATGAGAGAGGCCTGTAATTTTCATCATAGGTACACTTCAACTATGAGAGACAGAATGGGGGGAAATAATCCAGGAAATCACATTGTAGGATTTTTAATGAATTAATTGGTAAATTCCTCGGTAAAATAAGTATTTGGTCACCTACAAACAAGCAAGATTTCTGGCTCTCACAGACCTGTAACAACTTCTTTAAGAGGCTCCTCTGTCCTCCACTCGTTACCTGTATTAATGGCACCTGCTTGAACTCGTTATCAGTATAAAAGACACCTGTCCACAACCTCAAACAGTCACACTCCAAACTCCACTATGGCCAAGACCAAAGAGCTGTCAAAGGACACCAGAAACAAAATTGTAGACCTGCACCAGGCTGGGAAGACTGAATCTGCAATAGGTAAGCAGCTTGGTGTGAAGAAATCAACTGTGGGAGCAATTATTAGAAAATGGAAGACATACAAGACCACTGATAATCTCCCTCGATCTGGGGCTCCACGCAAGATCTCACCCCGTGGGGTCAAAATGATCACAAGAACGGTGAGCAAAAATCCCAGAACCACACGGGGGGACCTAGTGAATGACCTGCAGAGAGCTGGGACCAAAGTAACAAAGGCTACCATCAGTAACACACTACGGCGCCAGGGACTCAAATCCTGCAGTGCCAGACGTGTCCCCCTGTTTAAGCCAGTACATGTCCGGGCCCGTCTGAAGTTTGCTAGAGAGCATTTGGATGATCCAGAAGAGGATTGGGAGAATGTCATATGGTCAGATGAAACCAAAATAGAACTTTTTGGTAAAAACTCAACTTGTCGTGTTTGGAGGAGAAAGAATACCGAGTTGCATCCAAAGAACACCATACCTACTGTGAAGCATGGGGGTGGAAACATCATGCTTTGGGGCTGTTTTTCTGCAAAGGGACCAGGACGACTGATCTGTGTAAAGGAAAGAATGAATGGGGCCATGTATCGTGAGATTTTGAGTGAAAACCTCCTTCCATCAGCAAGGGCATTGACGATGAAACGTGGCTGGGTCTTTCAGCATGACAATGATCCCAAACACACCGCCCAGGCAACGGAGTGGCTTCGTAAGAAGCATTTCAAGGTCCTGGAGTGGCCTAGCCAGTCTCCAGATCTCAACCCCATAGAAAATCTTTGGAGGGAGTTGAAAGTCCGTGTTGCTCAGCGACAGCCCCAAAACATCACTGCTCTAGAGGGGATCTGCATGGAGGAATGGGCCAAAATACCAGCAACAGTGTGTGAAAACCTTGTGAAGACTTACAGAAAACGTTTGACCTCTGTCATTGCCAACAAAGGGTATATAACAAAGTATTGAGATGAACTTTTGTTATTGACCAAATACTTATTTTCCACCATAATTTGCAAATAACTTCTTTAAAAATCAGACAATGTGATTTTCTGGATTTTTTTTTTTCTCATTCTGTCTCTCATAGTTGAAGTGTACCTATGATGAAAATTACAGGCCTCTCTCATCTTTTTAAGTGGGAGAACTTGCACAATTGGTGACTGACTAAATACTTTTTTGCCCCACTGTATCTTCAATACCCAACTCTGTTAAGTATGAAGAGTTTGACACAAACCAGGTGCGACACGATCTGATGCAATCTCCTGCGCTTATCACTTCCTCCTGTTTCATCCAGGACTGGTCTGAAAGTGATTATTAAAGTGCAAGTGAAACTCAAATTGAAAGTGTAGTGAAGTTTGGCATACTGTCTTACTTTAAGGGGCTTGGGCCTTCTCCAGCTCCTTCACATGCTTCTCTTTGGATTTTATTGGATCAGAATGGAGAGCTTTGTAATCGCACCATCGTAAGAAAACTGTACAGCCAAATCAGATATAAAACTTACCAGACATTCGTGTCAACCTGAACATGACCTCTGTGTATTTATCACATGTTGTGGGAGGGGAAATCACCATCACCTGTGTTTTTACGTCAATGAATGGCAGCCTGAGATCAAATTCTGCCCAGACGGAAGTCTTTGCTTCCGACTTAGATGCAGGCGACAGATCAAGCTATCAGATGTAGTCAAACGCACCTCGATGAAATACAGAGGTGTCCATAAATGGACTCTGTTTTCCTGAATATTTGCCCTATTCACTGTTACATTTCCTTTATCCAATAACCTGGACACTTTACTGATTTCAGTGTTGGCTGCGGAATTAATATTACTAAGAAAAGCAGCAGAGTCTTAGGCATTCCTGTTTTTTTTTTTTTCCCATATGAACTTTGTTATAGATTTCTATTTTATGACTTCAACATATCGAGTCAGTATAAAAATATTATAGAGTCCAAACGTTTGTGGTTTTTTTCCAGCGCAAAATTAAATGTTCAGAAAAAAAAGTTTGTATCCGAGCAGCATATTCCATAAGAGAGCACTTTTCAGATTAAAAAAGAAAACATAATGAAGGCTGCTGGGTTTTGGTGCAAAATGAAGAAGCGAGTGTGACAGTCAAAGTGTCCAGAAGAACTGGGGCTGCTTCTGTAAGACGCTCAGTAAAACCTACAGCTCATTTCCTTATCAAACTGCACTCACTGTACCTCAGACTACTATTTTTTTTTTTTTTTAAAGCAAAGGGTCATCTCACACCAAATCTTAATTTCCCTGAGGGAACCCGCCCAAAGGGATCAATAAAGTTCTGTCTAATCTAATCTAAATATTGACGCTGTTTTATTTATTACAGCTTACTGCTGTTTATAGTGGGTTTTTTTATAATGTCGAAACATTTCATTTCATTATTTTTTAAGCCGTTTTTGGTCTCCAGCATTTCTTGACATGTGCCTAAGACTTTTTGCTGTATATCAGTGATTAATCTTAATCTTTACTATGACAGAACCTAAGAGAGAAATCTCACTCTGGTTCCTGGTTGCAAAAACCTAGCAGGAGGCTATAATGATTTACAGCAAACCAGAAATTGTTGGGTGTCGGAATCAGACACATAAACACATTCGTTTTTAGCACATACTGTCAATTCGGAGAAGGCTGTGCTTACAGGTAATTAGAAGGGATAATTGGTTTGAGGAGCTCCGCCATTTCATTGCCCATTTCATCTCATCGGTGAAGTCGGCTTGCTCGCAGCAAGAAGGTTCCAGGTTCAAACCTCATGGCTGACGAGGGCCTTTCTGTGTGGAGTTTGCACGTTCTCCCCGTGTCTGTGTGGGTTTCCTCCGAGCGCTCTGGTTTCCCCCACAGTCCAAAGGCATGCGGATTCGGTAAAATATCCAGCCACTGGGATTGTACGGTACAAGCCAGTGCATACTCGATGCTGGTCCCAAGCCCAGATAGATTGGGGAGAGTTGTGTCAGGGTAAAAAGTCGAATATGCAGAACAGATCCGCTGTGGCGACCCCTAATGGGAGCAGCTGGAAGAAGAAGAAGAAGAAGTTGGCTTGCTCACCAAGAATGTCTCATCTCATCTCATCTCATCTCATTATCTGTAGCCGCTTTATCCTTCTACAGGGTCGCAGGCAAGCTGGAGCCTATCCCAGCTGACTACGGGCGAAAGGCGGGGTACACCCTGGACAAGTCACCAGGTCATCACAGGGCTGACACATAGACACAGACAACCATTCACACTCACATTCACACCTACGGTCAATTTAGAGTCACCAGTTAACCTAACCTGAATGTCTTTGGACTGTGGGGGAAACCGGAGCACCCGGAGGAAACCCACGCGGACACGGGGAGAACATGCAAACTCCGCACAGAAAGGCCCTCGCCGGCCACGGGGCTCAAACCCAGACCTTCTTGCTGTGAGGCAACAGCGCTAACCACTACACCACCGTGCCGCCCACCAAGAATGTGACAAGTTTAATAATAATTCATGTTGCTTTAACAAACCTATGGTATGTAGCTAGCTATAACTATTTAATGCTAGATAGCTTCCTAAAGAGTTGCCTGTATTGGACATGTTAAACTAGCCAAAACTTTCTTCAGCTTACAAATGAGTTTAGTGCTGGATCTAGATAAGCGGCACCTCGGCTTTCAGTGCCACCATTTTAATCGTAAAACGTTGCGTCTTGAACATGCCCACAAACAACAAAGTTATAAGCATCAAGAGAAGAGACTTACTTGTCTTAAATTTCTCGGTAGTGTGTGTGCTTGGAGTTTCTAGCACTGGAGGCTAGAGCACTGTTTAGCATCATTTAGCCACAAGCAGGACACCAAGCCATAAGCATCTTTTAGAGTTACAGCAGCTGAAATTATTCGCCAACTGAATATCACGCGCCTGTATTTTAGTCCTAATGTCAATCCAGTTCCAGTGTAAAATTGTCGATCGATTCTTCTGACAGATCGTAATCAAGTAGTGTCGGGTTGCCAGGCTGCTCAGGTCTTTTTGCAACCAGGCTGCACGCACATGTCTTTTTGTTTACAAACGCCAAAGGGGCGCTGTTAATATATATTTAACAGAAATATGGAGGTAATTATAGGAAATGGTCAAGAGATTTCGACGATTTCTCGATAATCACCTCGAGCGACTCAGCAAAGTGGCAGCCAATCACTCTGTCACCGTAAGTGAGGAAGAAATACAAATGATGAAAGAAAACGCTGTTCCTAAAAGCACTAAAGATGCTATGAAGTTTGGTCTAAAACTGTTCAAAGGTGAGGTGGAATTGTGATTTATTTTATCGATTTTATTTTCAGTGTTTTTATATGACTCAGCATGGATGAGTAAAACAAGCCTAAACTGGGGCGGCACGGTGGTGTAGTGGTTAGCGCTGTCGTCTCACAGCAAGAAGGTCCGGGTTCGAGCCCCGTGGCCGGCGAGGGCCTTTTTGTGCGGAGTTTGCATGTTCTCCCCGTGTCCGCGTGGGTTTCCTCCGGGTGCTCCGGTTTCCCCCACAGTCCAAAGACATGCAGGTTAGGTTAACTGGTGACTCTAAATTGAGCGTAGGTGTGAATGTGAATGGTTGTCTGTGTCTATGTGTCAGCCCTGTGATGACCTGGCGACTTGTCCAGGGTGTACCCCGCCTTTCGCCCGTAGTCAGCTGGGATAGGCTCCAGCTTGCCTGCGACCCTGTAGAACAGGATAAGCAGCTACGGATAATGGATGGATGGATGGATGGATGGACGGATAATCACCTGTGTATTTATACTAAAACAATTATCTGGTTCAGACTCGGTGAAATATCTGTGAATAATAACCTCGATTTCATCTCCGTTATTATTCACCAATATTCACTTCACCTTCTGCGAATAATTGTTAAATATTACAATTATTTCTTAAAAAATTGAATTCATTTTGGCAATAAAGTCTTCACAAGCTAGAGTAGGTGTGTTGCTTTTGGCAGAGCACCTGAAAGGAAATGCTAAACCATAAGACTGTAACAAAATTTCGGAGCCACACTATCCCAGATCATCTTAGGCTTATTGTGTTTATCACAGAACCTCTCAGTCTTCAGGAACATGTTGTTCCTCTGAATGAAGGTCCCTTACATTTCAGTGATGTGATCCTGGGTCCAGGCCAGTTCATGTTTCTCCAGAGGAAGAGACTGATGTTTGTGTTGGGTCAAACAACTGTGCAAGACTCAACGGGAACGCTTCTCTTTACAGCAGTATCCATTCACAAGGGTATTATTATTATTATTATTATAATTATTTTTTGCAGGTTTCTCATACAAGAACACACTGTACACTGAGACTGTTCTTGAATAAACCATGCGTTAGGGTCACTTTGGGCTAAATTTGTCTTTTTAATCGTTCCTATTCAGACAATGAAACTGCAGTTTAGGGAAGTTCTCATCTCATCTCATTA